>NC_072441.2:13333333-13636363 GCF_028878055.3 Symphalangus syndactylus
CATGCTAAGCGCTAAGAGGCCTACATTGGGAAAAAGATATCTTCAAATAAAAACTACACAGATGCATTCTGTGAAACTTATTTCTGATCTGAAAATTCAGTTAACAGAGATAAAACATATTTTTGATTGAGCAGTTATGAAACACTCTTTTTGTAGAAAATGCAAGTGGAGATTCGGAGTGCTAAGAGGGTAATAGTGGAGAAAGGAATGTCTTCAAATATAAACTACACAGAATCATTCGGTGAAACTTCTTTCTGATCTGTGCATTCAGCTAACAGAGTTAAACCATACTTTTGATTGAGCAGATCTGAACACTCTTTCTGTAGAAAATGCAACTGGACATTTGGAGCGCTAAGGGCGTAGTAGTGGAAAAAGGAATATATTCAAATATAAACTACACAGAAGCATTCTGTGAAACATCTTTCTGATCTGAGCATTCAGCTAACAGAGTTAAACCATACTTTTCACTGAGCAGTTTTGAAACACTCTGTCTGTAGAAAATGCAACTGGACATTCGTAGCGCTAAGTGGGTAATAGTGGAAAAAGTATATGTTCAAATATAAACTACACAGAAGCATTGTATGAAACTTCTTTCTGTTCTGTGCATTCAACTAACAGAGTTGAACCTTACTTTTGATTGAGCCGTTCTTAAACACTCTTTCTGTAGAAACTGCAATTGGACATTCTGAGCGCTAAGAGGCCTATATTGCGAAAAAGAATGTCTACAAATAAAAACTACACAGAAGAATTGTGTGAAACTTCTTTCTGTTCTGTTTGTTCAACTAAAAGAGTTGAACCGTAGTTTTGATTGAGCCGTTCTGAAACACTCTTTCTGTAGAAAATGCAAGTGGAGATTCGGAGCGCTAAGAGGGTAATAGTGGAAAAAGGAATGTCTCCAAATATAAACTACACAGAATCATTCTGTGAAACTTCTTTCTGATCTGTGCATTCAGCTAACAGTGTTAAACCATACTTTTGATTGAGCAGATCTGAACACTCTTTCTGTAGAAAATGCAACTGGACATTTGGAGCTCTAAGAGAGTAGTAGTGGAAAAAGGAATATATTCAAATATAAACTACACAGAAGCATTCTGTGAAACTTCTTTCTGATCTGAGCATTCAGCTAATAGAGTTAAACCATACTTTTGATTGAGCAGTTTTGAAACACTCTGTCTGTAGAAAATGCAACTGGACATTCGTAGCGCTAAGTGGGTAATAGTGGAGAAAAGAATATGTTCATATATAAACTACACAGAAGCATTGTATGAAACTTCTTTCTGTTCTGTGCATTCAACTAACAGAGTTGAACCTTACTTTTGATTGAGCCGTTCTGAAACACTCTTTCTGTAGAAACTGCAATTGGACATTCTGAGCTCTAAGAGGCCTCTATTGGGAAAAATAATATCTTCAAATAAAAATTACACAGAAGCATTGTGTGAAACTTATTTCTGATATGTTCATTAAGCTAACAGAGTTAAACCATACTTTTGATTGCGCAGTTCTGAACACTCTTTCTGTAGAAAATGCAAGTGGACATTCGGAGCGCTAAGAGGGTAATAGTGGAAAAAGGAATATATTCAAATATAAACTACACAGTAGCATTCTGTGAAAACTCTTACTGTTCTGTGCATTCAGATAACGGAGTTGAACCTTACTTTTGATTGAGCCGTTCTGAAACACTCTTTCTGTAGAAACTGCAATTGGACATGCTAAGCGCTAAGAGGCCTACATTGGGAAAAAGAATATCTTCAAATAAAAACTACACAGATGCATTCTGTGAAACTTATTTCTGATCTGAAAATTCAGTTAACAGAGATAAAACATATTTTTGATTGAGCAGTTATGAAACACTCTTTTTGTAGAAAATGCAAGTGGAGATTCGGAGTGCTAAGAGGGTAATAGTGGAGAAAGGAATGACTTCAAATATAAACTACACAGAATCATTCGGTGAAACTTCTTTCTGATCTGTGCATTCAGCTAACAGAGTTAAACCATACTTTTGATTGAGCAGATCTGAACACTCTTTCTGTAGAAAATGCAACTGGACATTTGGAGCGCTAAGGGCGTAGTAGTGGAAAAAGGAATATATTCAAATATAAACTACACAGAAGCATTCTGTGAAACATCTTTCTGATCTGAGCATTCAGCTAACAGAGTTAAACCATACTTTTCACTGAGCAGTTTTGAAACACTCTGTCTGTAGAAAATGCAACTGGACATTCGTAGCGCTAAGTGGGTAATAGTGGAAAAAGTATATGTTCAAATATATACTACACAGAAGCATTGTATGAAACTTCTTTCTGTTCTGTGCATTCAACTAACAGAGTTGAACCTTACTTTTGATTGAGCCGTTCTTAAACACTCTTTCTGTAGAAACTGCAATTGGACATTCTGAGCGCTAAGAGGCCTATATTGGGAAAAAGAATGTCTACAAATAAAAACTACACAGAAGAATTGTGTGAAACTTCTTTCTGTTCTGTGCATTCAACTAACAGAGTTGAACCTTACTTTTGATTGAGCCGTTCTGAAACACTCTTTCTGTAGAAACTGCAATTGGACATGCTAAGCGCTAAGAGGCCTACATTGGGAAAAAGAATATCTTCAAATAAAAACTACACAGATGCATTCTGTGAAACTTATTTCTGATCTGTAAATTCAGTTAACAGAGATAAAACATATTTTTGATTGAGCAGTTATGAAACACTCTTTTTGTAGAAAATGCAAGTGGAGATTCGGAGCGCTAAGAGGGTAATAGTGGAAAAAGGAATGTCTTCAAATATAAACTACACAGAATCATTCGGTGAAACTTCTTTCTGATCTGTGCATTCAGTAAACAGAGTTAAACCATACTTTTGATTGAGCAGATCTGAACACTCTTTCTGTAGAAAATGCAACTGGACATTTGGAGCGCTAAGAGCGTAGTAGTGGAAAAAGGAAAATATTCAAATATAAACTACACAGAAGCATTCTGTGAAACTTCTTTCTGATCTGAGCATTCAGCTAACAGAGTTAAACCATACTTTTCACTGAGCAGTTTTGAAACACTCTGTCTGTAGAAAATGCAACTGGACATTCGTAGCGCTAAGTGGGTAATAGTGGAAAAAAGAATATGTTCAAATATAAACTACACAGAAGCATTGTATGAAACTTCTTCCTGTTCTGTGCATTCAACTAACAGAGTTGAACCTTACTTTTGATTGAGCCGTTCTGAAACACTCTTTCTGTAGAAACTGCAATTGGACATTTTGAGCGCTAAGAGGCCTATATTGGGAAAAAGAATGTCTACAAATAAAAACTAAACAGAAGAATTGTGTGAAACTTCTTTCTGTTCTGTTTGTTCAAATAAAAGAGTTGAAACTTTGTTTTGATTGAGCCGTTCTGAAACACTCTTTCTGTAGAAAATGCAAGTGGAGATTCGGAGCGCAAAGATGGTAATAGTGGAAAAAGGAATGTCTCCAAATATAAACTACACAGAATCATTCTGTGAAACTTCTTTCTGATCTGTGCATTCAGCTAACAGAGTTAAAAACATACTTTTGATTGAGCAGATCTGAACACTCTTTCTGTAGAAAATGCAACTGGACATTTGGAGCGCTAAGAGAGTAGTAGTGGAAAAAGGAATATATTCAAATATAAACTACACAGAAGCATTCTGTGAAACTTCTTTCTGATCTGAGCATTCAGCTAACAGAGTTAAACCATACTTTTGATTGAGCAGTTTTGAAACACTCTGTCTGTAGAAAATGCAACTGGACATTCGTAGCGCTAAGTGGGTAATAGTGGAAAAAAGAGTATGTTCAAATATAAACTACACAGAAGCATTGTATGAAACTTCTTTCTGTTCTGTGCATTCAACTAACAGAGTTGAACCTTACTTTTGATTGAGCCTTTCTGAAACACTCTTTCTGTAGATACTGCAATTGGACATTCTGAGCGCTAAGAGGCCTCTATTGGGAAAAATAATATCTTCAAATAAAAACTACACAGAAGCATTGTGTGAAACTTATTTCTGATATGTTCATTAAGCTAACAGAGTTATACCATACTTTGGATTGCGCAGTTCTGAAAACTCTTTCTGTAGAAAATGCAAGTGGACATTCGGAGCGCTAAGAGGGTAATAGTGGAAAAAGGAATATATTCAAATATAAACTACACAGTAGCATTCTGTGAAAATTCTTTCTGTTCTGTGCATTCAACTAACAGATTTGAACCTTACTTTTGATTGAGCCGTTCTGAAACACTCTTTCTGTAGAAACTGCAATTGGACATGCTAAGCGCTAAGAGGCCTACATTGGGAAAAAGAATATCTTCAAATAAAAAGTACACAGATGCATTCTGTGAAACTTATTTCTGATCTGTAAATTCAGTTAACAGAGATAAAACATATTTTTGATTGAGCAGTTATGAAACACTCTTTTTGTAGAAAATGCAAGTGGAGATTCGGAGCGCTAAGAGGGTAATAGTGGAAAAAGGAATGTCTTCAAATATAAACTACACAGAATCATTCGGTGAAACTTCTTTCTGATCTGTGCATTCAGCTAACAGAGTTAAACCATACTTTTGATTGAGCAGATCTGAACACTCTTTCTGTAGAAAATGCAACTGGACATTTGGAGCGCTAAGAGAGTAGTAGTGGAAAAAGGAATATATTCAAATATAAACTACACAGAAGCATTCTGTGAAACTTCTTTCTGATCTGAGCATTCAGCTAACAGAGTTAAACCATACTTTTAATTGAGCAGTTTTGAAACACTCTGTCTGTAGAAAATGCAACTGGACATTCGTAGCGCTAAGTGGGTAATAGTGGAAAAAAGAATATGTTCAAATATAAACTACACAGAAGCATTCTGTGAAACTTCTTTCTGTTCTGTGCATTCAACTAACAGAGTTGAACCTTACTTTTGATTGAGCCGTTCTGAAACACTCTTTCTGCAGAAACTGCAATTGGACATTCTGAGCGCTAAGAGGCCTATATTGGGAAAAAGAATGTCTACAAATAAAAACTACACAGAAGAATTGTGTGAAACTTCTTTCTGTTCTGTTTGTTCAAATAGAAGAGTTGAACCTTTGTTTTGATTGAGCCGTTCTGAAACACTCTTTCTGTAGAAAATGCAAGTGGAGATTCGGAGCGCTAAGAGGGTAATAGTGGAAAAAGGAATGTCTCCAAATATAAACTACACAGAATCATTCTGTGAAACTTTTTTCTGATCTGTGCATTCAGCTAACAGAGTTAAACCATACTTTTGATTGAGCAGATCTGAACACTCTTTCTGTAGAAAATGCAACTGGACATTTGGAGCGCTAAGAGAGTAGCAGTGGAAAAAGGAATATATTCAAATATAAACTACACAGAAGCATTCTGTGAAACTTCTTTCTGATCTGAGCATTCAGCTAACAGAGTTAAACCATACTTTTGATTGAGCAGTTTTGAAACACTCTGTCTGTAGAAAATGCAACTGGACATTCGTAGCGCTAAGTGGGTAATAGTGGAAAAAAGAATATGTCCAAATATAAACTACACAGAAGCATTCTGTGAAACTTCTTTCTGTTCTGTGCATTCAACTAACAGAGTTGAACCTTACTTTTGATTGAGCCGTTCTGAAACACTCTTTCTGTAGAAACTGCAATTGGACATTCTGAGCGCTAAGAGGCCTATATTGGGAAAAAGAATGTCTACAAATAAAAACTACACAGAAGAATTGTGTGAAACTACTTTCTGTTCTGTTTGTTCAAATAAAAGAGTTGAACCTTTGTTTTGATTGAGCCGTTCTGAAACACTCTTTCTGTAGAAAATGCAAGTGGAGATTCGGAGCGCTAAGAGGGTAATAGTGGAAAAAGGAATGTCTCCAAATAAAACTACACAGAATCATTCTGTGAAACTTCTTTCTGATCTGTGCATTCAGCTAACAGAGTTAAACCATACTTTTGATTGAGCAGATCTGAACACTCTTTCTGTAGAAAATGCAACTGGACATTTGGAGCGCTAAGAGAGTAGTAGTGGAAAAAGGAATATATTCAAATATAAACTACACAGTAGCATTCTGTGAAAACTCTTTCTGTTCTGTGCATTCAGCTAACAGAGTTGAACCTTACTTTTGATTGAGCCGTTCTGAAACACTCTTTCTGTAGAAACTGCAATTGGACATGCTAAGCGCTAAGAGGCCTACATTGGGAAAAAGAATATCTTCAAATAAAAACTACACAAATGCATTCTGTGAAACTTATTTCTGATCTGTAAATTCAGTTAACAGAGATAAAACATATTTTTGATTGAGCAGTTGTGAAACACTCTTTTTTTGAAAATGCAAGTGGAGATTCGGAGCGCTAAGAGGGTAATAGTGGAAAAAGGAATGTCTTCAAATATAAACTACACAGAATCATTCAGTGAAACTTCTTTCTGATCTGTGCATTCAGCTAACAGAGTTAAGCCATACTTTTGATTGAGCAGATCTGAACACTCTTTCTGTAGAAAATGCAACTGGACATTTGGAGCGCTAAGAGCGTAGTAGTGGAAAAAGGAATATATTCAAATATAAACTACACAGAAGCATTCTGTGAAACTTCTTTCTGATCTGAGCATTCAGCTAACAGAGTTAAACCATACTTTTGATTGAGCAGTTTTGAAACACTCTGTCTGTAGAAAATGCAACTGGACATTCGTAGCGCTAAGTGGGTAATAGTGGAAAAAAGAATATGTTCAAATATAAACTACACAGAAGCATTCTGTGAATCTTCTTTCTGTTCTGTGCATTCAACTAACAGAGTTGAACCTTACTTTTGATTGAGCCGTTCTGAAACACTCTTTCTGTAGAAACTGCAATTGGACATTCTGAGCGCTAAGAGGCCTATATTGCGAAAAAGAATGTCTACAAATAAAAACTACACAGAAGAATTGTGTGAAACTTCTTTCTGTTCTGTTTGTTCAACTAAAAGATTTGAACCTTAGTTTTGATTGAGCCGTTCTGAAACACTCTTTCTGTAGAAACTGCAATTGGACATGCTAAGCGCTAAGAGGCCTACATTGGGAAAAAGAATATCTTCAAATAAAAACTACACAGATGCATTCTGTGAAACTTATTTCTGATCTGAAAATTCAGTTAACAGAGATAAAACATATTTTTGATTGAGCAGTTATGAAACACTCTTTTTGTAGAAAATGCAAGTGGAGATTCGGAGTGCTAAGAGGGTAATAGTGGAGAAAGGAATGTCTTCAAATATAAACTACACAGAATAATTCGGTGAAACTTCTTTCTGATCTGTGCATTCAGCTAACAGAGTTAAACCATACTTTTGATTGAGCAGATCTGAACACTCTTTCTGTAGAAAATGCAACTGGACATTTGGAGCGCTAAGAGCGTAGTAGTGGAAAAAGGAATATATTCAAATATAAACTACACAGAAGCATTCTGTGAAACTTCTTTCTGATCTGAGCATTCAGCTAACAGAGTTAAACCATACTTTTCACTGAGCAGTTTTGAAACACTCTGTCTGTAGAAAATGCAACTGGACATTCGTAGCGCTAAGTGGGTAATAGTGGAAAAAGAATATGTTCAAATATAAACTACACAGAAGCATTGTATGAAACTTCTTTCTGTTCTGTGCATTCAACTAACAGTGTTGAACCTTATTTTTGATTGAGCCGTTCTGAAACACTATTTCTGTAGAAACTGCAATTGGACATTCTGAGCGCTAAGAGGCCTATATTGGGAAAAAGAATGTCTACAAATAAAAACTACACAGAAGAATTGTGTGAAACTTCTTTCTGTTCTGTTTGTTCAACTAAAAGAGTTGAACCTTAGTTTTGATTGAGCCGTTCTGAAACACCCTTTCTGTAGAAAATGCAAGTGGAGATTCGGAGCGCTAAGAGGGTAATAGTGGAAAAAGGAATGTCTCCAAATATAAACTACACAGAATCATTCTGTGAAACTTCTTTCTGATCTGTGCATTCAGCTAACAGTGTTAAACCATACTTTTGATTGAGCAGATCTGAACACTCTTTCTGTAGAAAATGCAACTGGACATTTGGAGCGCTAAGAGAGTAGTAGTGGAAAAAGGAATATATTCAAATATAAACTACACAGAAGCATTCTGTGAAACTTCTTTCTGATCTGAGCATTCAGCTAACAGATTTAAACCATACTTTTGATTGAGCAGTTTTGAAACACTCTGTCTGTAGAAAATGCAACTGGACATTCGTAGCGCTAAGTGGGTAATAGTGGAAAAAAGAGTATGTTCAAATATAAACTACACAGAAGCATTGTATAAAACTTCTTTCTGTTCTGTGCATTCAACTAACAGAGTTGAACCTTAGTTTTGATTGAGCCTTTCTGAAACACTCTTTCTGTAGAAACTGCAATTGGACATTCTGAGCGCTAAGAGGCCTCTATTGGGAAAAATAATATCTTCAAATAAAAACTACATAGAAGCATTGTGTGAAACTTATTTCTGATATGTTCATTAAGCTAACAGAGTTAAACCATACTTTTGATTGCGCAGTTCTGAACACTCTTTCTGTAGAAAATTCAAGTGGACATTCGGAGCGCTAAGAGGGTAATAGTGGAAAAAGGAATATATTCAAATATAAACTACACAGTAGCATTCTGTGAAAACTCTTTCTGTTCTGTGCATTCAGCTAACAGAGTTGAACCTTACTTTTGATTGAGCCGTTCTGAAACACTCTTTCTGTAGAAACTGCAATTGGACATGCTAAGCGCTAAGAGGCCTACATTGGGAAAAAGAATATCTTCAAATAAAAACTACACAAATGCATTCTGTGAAAATTATTTCTGATCTGTAAATTCAGTTAACAGAGATAAAACATATTTTTGATTGAGCAGTTGTGAAACACTCTTTTTTTGAAAATGCAAGTGGAGATTCGGAGCGCTAAGAGTGTAAGAGTGGAAAAAGGAATGTCTTCAAATATAAACTACACAGAATCATTCAGTGAAACTTCTTTCTGATCTGTGCATTCAGCTAACAGAGTTAAGCCATACTTTTGATTGAGCAGATCTGAACACTCTTTCTGTAGAAAATGCAACTGGACATTTGGAGAGCTAAGAGCGTAGTAGTGGAAAAAGGAATATATTCAAATATAAACTACACAGAAGCATTCTGTGAAACTTCTTTCTGATCTGAGCATTCAGCTAACAGAGTTAAACCATACTTTTGATTGAGCAGTTTTGAAACACTCTGTCTGTAGAAAATGCAACTGGACATTCGTAGCGCTAAGTGGGTAATAGTGGAAAAAAAAATATGTTCAAATATAAACTACACAGAAGCATTCTGTGAATCTTCTTTCTGTTCTGTGCATTCAACTAACAGAGTTGAACCTTACTTTTGATTGAGCCGTTCTTAAACACTCTTTCTGTAGAAACTGCAATTGGACATTCTGAGCGCTAAGAGGCCTATATTGCGAAAAAGAATGTCTACAAATAAAAACTACACAGAAGAATTGTGTGAAACTTCTTTCTGTTCTGTTTGTTCAACTAAAAGAGTTGAAACTTAGTTTTGATTGAGCCGTTCTGAAACACTCTTTCTGTAGAAAATGCAAGTGGAGATTCGGAGCGCTAAGAGGGTAATAGTGGAAAAAGGAATGTCTCCAAATATAAACTACACAGAATCATTCTGTGAAACTTCTTTCTGATCTGTGCATTCAGCTAACAGTGTTAAACCATACTTTTGATTGAGCAGATCTGAACACTCTTTCTGTAGAAAATGCAACTGGACATTTGGAGCGCTAAGAGAGTAGTAGTGGAAAAAGGAATATATTCAAATATAAACTACACAGAAGCATTCTGTGAAACTTCTTTCTGATCTGAGCATTCAGCTAACAGATTTAAACCATACTTTTGATTGAGCAGTTTTGAAACACTCTGTCTGTAGAAAATGCAACTGGACATTCGTAGCGCTAAGTGGGAAATAGTGGAAAAAAGAGGATGTTCAAATATAAACTACACAGAAGCATTGTATGAAACTTCTTTCTGTTCTGTGCATTCAACTAACAGAGTTGAACCTTAGTTTTGATTGAGCCTTTCTGAAACACTCTTTCTGTAGAAACTGCAATTGGACATTCTGAGCGCTAAGAGGCCTCTATTGGGAAAAATAATATCTTCAAATAAAAACTACATAGAAGCATTGTGTGAAACTTATTTCTGATATGTTCATTAAGCTAACAGAGGTAAACCATACTTTTGATTGCGCAGTTCTGAACACTCTTTCTGTAGAAAATTCAAGTGGACATTCGGAGCGCTAAGAGGGTAATAGTGGAAAAAGGAATATATTCAAATATAAACTACACAGTAGCATTCTGTGAAAATACTTTCTGTTCTGTGCATTCAACTAACAGAGTTGAACCTTACTTTTGATTGAGCCGTTCTGAAACACTCTTTCTGTAGAAACTGCAATTGGACATGCTAAGCGCTAAGAGGCCTACATTGGGAAAAAGAATATCTTCAAATAAAAACTACACAGATGCATTCTGTGAAACTTATTTCTGATCTGTAAATTCAGTTAACAGAGATAAAACATATTTTTGATTGAGCAGTTATGAAACACTCTTTTTGTAGAAAATGCAAGTGGAGATTCGGAGCGCTAAGAGGGTAATAGTGGAAAAAGGAATGTCTTCAAATATAAACTACACAGAATCATTCGGTGAAACTTCTTTCTGATCTGTGCATTCAGTAAACAGAGTTAAACCATACTTTTGATTGAGCAGATCTGAACACTCTTTCTGTAGAAAATGCAACTGGACATTTGGAGCGCTAAGAGCGTAGTAGTGGAAAAAGGAATATATTCAAATATAAACTACACAGAAGCATTCTGTGAAACATCTTTCTGATCTGAGCATTCAGCTAACAGAGTTAAACCATACTTTTCACTGAGCAGTTTTGAAACACTCTGTCTGTAGAAAATGCAACTGGACATTCGTAGCGCTAAGTGGGTAATAGTGGAAAAAAGACTATGTTCAAATATAAACTACACAGAAGCATTGTATGAAACTTCTTTCTGTTCTGTGCATTCAACTAACAGAGTTGAACCTTACTTTTGATTGAGCCGTTCTGAAACACTCTTTCTGTAGAAACTGCAATTGGACATTCTGAGCGCTAAGAGGCCTATATTGGGAAAAAGAATGTCTACAAATAAAAACTACACAGAAGAATTGTGTGAAACTTCTTTCTGTTCTGTTTGTTCAAATAAAAGAGTTGAACCTTTGTTTTGATTGAGCCGTTCTGAAACACTCTTTCTGTAGAAAATGCAAGTGGAGATTCGGAGCGCAAAGATGGTAATAGTGGAAAAAGGAATGTCTCCAAATATAAACTACACAGAATCATTCTGTGAAACTTCTTTCTGATCTGTGCATTCAGCTAACAGAGTTAAAAACATACTTTTGATTGAGCAGATCTGAACACTCTTTCTGTAGAAAATGCAACTGGACATTTGGAGCGCTAAGAGAGTAGTAGTGGAAAAAGGAATATATTCAAATATAAACTACACAGAAGCATTCTGTGAAACTTCTTTCTGATCTGAGCATTCAGCTAACAGAGTTAAACCATACTTTTGATTGAGCAGTTTTGAAACACTCTGTCTGTAGAAAATGCAACTGGACATTCGTAGCGCTAAGTGGGTAATAGTGGAAAAAAGAGTATGTTCAAATATAAACTACACAGAAGCATTGTATGAAACTTCTTTCTGTTCTGTGCATTCAACTAACAGAGTTGAACCTTACTTTTGATTGAGCCTTTCTGAAACACTCTTTCTGTAGAAACTGCAATTGGACATTCTGAGCGCTAAGAGGCCTCTATTGGGAAAAATAATATCTTCAAATAAAAACTACACAGAAGCATTGTGTGAAACTTATTTCTGATATGTTCATTAAGCTAACAGAGTTATACCATACTTTGGATTGCGCAGTTCTGAAAACTCTTTCTGTAGAAAATGCAAGTGGACATTCGGAGCGCTAAGAGGGTAATAGTGGAAAAAGGAATATATTCAAATATAAACTACACAGTAGCATTCTGTGAAAATTCTTTCTGTTCTCTGCATTCAACTAACAGAGTTGAACCTTAATTTTGATTGAGCCGTTCTGAAACACTCTTTCTGTAGAAACTGCAATTGGACATGCTAAGCGCTAAGAGGCCTACATTGGGAAAAAGAATATCTTCAAATAAAAACTACACAGATGCATTCTGTGAAACTTATTTCTGATCTGTAAATTCAGTTAACAGAGATAAAACATATTTTTGATTGAGCAGTTATGAAACACTCTTTTTGTAGAAAATGCAAGTGGAGATTCGGAGCGCTAAGAGGGTAATAGTGGAAAAAGGAATGTCTTCAAATATAAACTACACAGAATCATTCGGTGAAACTTCTTTCTGATCTGTGCATTCAGCTAACAGAGTTAAACCATACTTTTGATTGAGCAGATCTGAACACTCTTTCTGTAGAAAATGCAACTGGACATTTGGAGCGCTAAGAGCGTAGTAGTGGAAAAAGGAATATATTCAAATATAAACTACACAGAAGCATTCTGTGAAACTTCTTTCTGATCTGAGCATTCAGCTAACAGAGTTAAACCATACTTTTAATTGAGCAGTTTTGAAACACTCTGTCTGTAGAAAATGCAACTGGACATTCGTAGCGCTAAGTGGGTAATAGTGGAAAAAAGAATATATTCAAATATAAACTACACAGAAGCATTCTGTGAAACTTCTTTCTGTTCTGTGTATTCAACTAACAGAGTTGAACCTTACTTTTGATTGAGCCGTTCTGAAACACTCTTTCTGCAGAAACTGCAATTGGAAATTCTGAGCGCTAAGAGGCCTATATTGGGAAAAAGAATGTCTACAAATAAAAACTACACAGAAGAATTGTGTGAAACTTCTTTCTGTTCTGTTTGTTCAAATAGAAGAGTTGAACCTTTGTTTTGATTGAGCCGTTCTGAAACACTCTTTCTGTAGAAAATGCAAGTGGAGATTCGGAGCGCTAAGAGGGTAATAGTGGAAAAAGGAATGTCTCCAAATATAAACTACACAGAATCATTCTGTGAAACTTTTTTCTGATCTGTGCATTCAGCTAACAGAGTTAAACCATACTTTTGATTGAGCAGATCTGAACACTCTTTCTGTAGAAAATGCAACTGGACATTTGGAGCGCTAAGAGAGTAGCAGTGGAAAAAGGAATATATTCAAATATAAACTACACAGAAGCATTCTGTGAAACTTCTTTCTGATCTGAGCATTCAGCTAACAGAGTTAAACCATACTTTTGATTGAGCAGTTTTGAAACACTCTGTCTGTAGAAAATGCAACTGGACATTCGTAGCGCTAAGTGGGTAATAGTGGAAAAAAGAATATGTCCAAATATAAACTACACAGAAGCATTCTGTGAAACTTCTTTCTGTTCTGTGCATTCAACTAACAGAGTTGAACCTTACTTTTGATTGAGCCGTTCTGAAACACTCTTTCTGTAGAAACTGCAATTGGACATTCTGAGCGCTAAGAGGCCTATATTGGGAAAAAGAATGTCTACAAATAAAAACTACACAGAAGAATTGTGTGAAACTACTTTCTGTTCTGTTTGTTCAAATAAAAGAGTTGAACCTTTGTTTTGATTGAGCCGTTCTGAAACACTCTTTCTGTAGAAAATGCAAGTGGAGATTCGGAGCGCTAAGAGGGTAATAGTGGAAAAAGGAATGTCTCCAAATATAAACTACACAGAATCATTCTGTGAAACTTCTTTCTGATCTGTGCATTCAGCTAACAGAGTTAAACCATACTTTTGATTGAGCAGATCTGAACACTCTTTCTGTAGAAAATGCAACTGGACATTTGGAGCGCTAAGAGAGTAGTAGTGGAAAAAGGAATATATTCAAATATAAACTACACAGTAGCATTCTGTGAAAACTCTTTCTGTTCTGTGCATTCAGCTAACAGAGTTGAACCTTACTTTTGATTGAGCCGTTCTGAAACACTCTTTCTGTAGAAACTGCAATTGGACATGCTAAGCGCTAAGAGGCCTACATTGGGAAAAAGAATATCTTCAAATAAAAACTACACAAATGCATTCTGTGAAACTTATTTCTGATCTGTAAATTCAGTTAACAGAGATAAAACATATTTTTGATTGAGCAGTTGTGAAACACTCTTTTTTTGAAAATGCAAGTGGAGATTCGGAGCGCTAAGAGGGTAATAGTGGAAAAAGGAATGTCTTCAAATATAAACTACACAGAATCATTCAGTGAAACTTCTTTCTGATCTGTGCATTCAGCTAACAGAGTTAAGCCATACTTTTGATTGAGCAGATCTGAACACTCTTTCTGTAGAAAATGCAACTGGACATTTGGAGCGCTAAGAGCGTAGTAGTGGAAAAAGGAATATATTCAAATATAAACTACACAGAAGCATTCTGTGAAACTTCTTTCTGATCTGAGCATTCAGCTAACAGAGTTAAACCATACTTTTGATTGAGCAGTTTTGAAACACTCTGTCTGTAGAAAATGCAACTGGACATTCGTAGCGCTAAGTGGGTAATAGTGGAAAAAAGCATATGTTCAAATATAAACTACACAGAAGCATTCTGTGAATCTTCTTTCTGTTCTGTGCATTCAACTAACAGAGTTGAACCTTACTTTTGATTGAGCCGTTCTGAAACACTCTTTCTGTAGAAACTGCAATTGGACATTCTGAGCGCTAAGAGGCCTATATTGCGAAAAAGAATGTCTACAAATAAAAACTACACAGAAGAATTGTGTGAAACTTCTTTCTGTTCTGTTTGTTCAACTAAAAGAGTTGAACCTTAGTTTTGATTGAGCCGTTCTGAAACACTCTTTCTGTAGAAAATGCAAGTGGAGATTCGGAGCGCTAAGAGGGTAATAGTGGAAAAAGGAATGTCTCCAAATATAAACTACACAGAATCATTCTGTGAAACTTCTTTCTGATCTGTGCATTCAGCTAACAGAGTTAAACCATACTTTTGATTGAGCAGATCTGAACACTCTTTCTGTAGAAAATGCAACTGGACATTTGGAGCGCTAAGAGAGTAGTAGTGGAAAAAGGAATATATTCAAATATAAACTACACAGTAGCATTCTGTGAAAACTCTTTCTGTTCTGTGCATTCAGCTAACAGAGTTGAACTTTACTTTTGATTGAGCCGTTCTGAAACACTCTTTCTGTAGAAACTGCAATTGGACATGCTAAGCGCTAAGAGGCCTACATTGGGAAAAAGAATATCTTCAAATAAAAACTACACAAATGCATTCTGTGAAACTTATTTCTGATCTGGAAATTCAGTTAACAGAGATAAAACATATTTTTGATTGAGCAGTTGTGAAACACTCTTTTTTTGAAAATGCAAGTGGAGATTCGGAGCGCTAAGAGGGTAATAGTGGAAAAAGGAATGTCTTCAAATATAAACTACACAGAATCATTCAGTGAAACTTCTTTCTGATCTGTGCATTCAGCTAACAGAGTTAAGCCATACTTTTGATTGAGCAGATCTGAACACTCTTTCTGTAGAAAATGCAACTGGACATTTGGAGCGCTAAGAGCGTAGTAGTGGAAAAAGGAATATATTCAAATATAAACTACACAGAAGCATTCTGTGAAACTTCTTTCTGATCTGAGCATTCAGCTAACAGAGTTAAACCATACTTTTGATTGAGCAGTTTTGAAACACTCTGTCTGTAGAAAATGCAACTGGACATTCGTAGCGCTAAGTGGGTAATAGTGGAAAAAAGAATATGTTCAAATATAAACTACACAGAAGCATTCTGTGAATCTTCTTTCTGTTCTGTGCATTCAACTAACAGAGTTGAACCTTACTTTTGATTGAGCCGTTCTGAAACACTCTTTCTGTAGAAACTGCAATTGGACATTCTGAGCGCTAAGAGGCCTATATTGCGAAAAAGAATGTCTACAAATAAAAACTACACAGAAGAATTGTGTGAAACTTCTTTCTGTTCTGTTTGTTCAACTAAAAGAGTTGAACCTTAGTTTTGATTGAGCCGTTCTGAAACACTCTTTCTGTAGAAAATGCAAGTGGAGATTCGGAGCGCTAAGAGGGTAATAGTGGAAAAAGGAATGTCTCCAAATATAAACTACACAGAATCATTCGGTGAAACTTCTTTCTGATCTGTGCATTCAGCTAAAAGTGTTAAACCATACTTTTGATTGAGCAGATCTGAACACTCTTTCTGTAGAAAATGCAACTGGACATTTGGAGCGCTAAGAGAGTAGTAGTTGAAAAAGGAATATATTCAAATATAAACTACACAGAAGCATTCTGTGAAACTTCTTTCTGATCTGAGCATTCAGCTAACAGATTTAAACCATACTTTTGATTGAGCAGTTTTGAAACACTCTGTCTGTAGAAAATGCAACTGGACATTCGTAGCGCTAAGTGGGTAATAGTGGAATAAAGAGTATGTTCAAATATAAACTACACAGAAGCATTGTATGAAACTTCTTTCTGTTCTGTGCATTCAACTAACAGAGTTGAACCTTAGTTTTGATTGAGCCTTTCTGAAACACTCTTTCTGTAGAAACTGCAATTGGACATTCTGAGCGCTAAGAGGCCTCTATTGGGAAAAATAATATCTTCAAATAAAAACTACATAGAAGCATTGTGTGAAACTTATTTCTGATATGTTCATTAAGCTAACAGAGTTAAACCATACTTTTGATTGCGCAGTTCTGAACACTCTTTCTGTAGAAAATTCAAGTGGACATTCGGAGCGCTAAGAGGGTAATAGTGGAAAAAGGCATATATTCAAATATAAACTACACAGTAGCATTCTGTGAAAATTCTTTCTGTTCTGTGCATTCAACTAACAGAGTTGAACCTTACTTTTGATTGAGCCGTTCTGAAACACTCTTTCTGTAGAAACTGCAATTGGACATGCTAAGCGCTAAGAGGCCTACATTGGGAAAAAGAATATCTTCAAATAAAAACTACACAGATGCATTCTGTGAAACTTATTTCTGATCTGTAAATTCAGTTAACAGAGATAAAACATATTTTTGATTGAGCAGTTATGAAACACTCTTTTTGTAGAAAATGCAAGTGGAGATTCGGAGCGCTAAGAGGGTAATAGTGGAAAAAGGAATGTCTTCAAATATAAACTACACAGAATCATTCGGTGAAACTTCTTTCTGATCTGTGCATTCAGTAAACAGAGTTAAACCATACTTTTGATTGAGCAGATCTGAACACTCTTTCTGTAGAAAATGCAACTGGACATTTGGAGCGCTAAGAGCGTAGTAGTGGAAAAAGGAATATATTCAAATATAAACTACACAGAAGCATTCTGTGAAACTTCTTTCTGATCTGAGCATTCAGCTAACAGAGTTAAACCATACTTTTCACTGAGCAGTTTTGAAACACTCTGTCTGTAGAAAATGCAACTGGACATTCGTAGCGCTAAGTGGGTAATAGTGGAAAAAAGAATATGTTCAAATATAAACTACACAGAAGCATTGTATGAAACTTCTTTCTGTTCTGTGCATTCAACTAACAGAGTTGAACCTTACTTTTGATTGAGCCGTTCTGAAACACTCTTTCTGTAGAAACTGCAATTGGACATTCTGAGCGCTAAGAGGCCTATATTGGGAAAAAGAATGTCTACAAATAAAAACTACACAGAAGAATTGTGTGAAACTTCTTTCTGTTCTGTTTGTTCAAATAAAAGAGTTGAACCTTAGTTTTGATTGAGCCGTTCTGAAACACTCTTTCTGTAGAAAATGCAAGTGGAGATTCGGAGCGCAAAGATGGTAATAGTGGAAAAAGGAATGTCTCCAAATATAAACTACCCAGAATCATTCTGTGAAACTTCTTTCTGATCTGTGCATTCAGCTAACAGAGTTAAAAACATACTTTTGATTGAGCAGATCTGAACACTCTTTCTGTAGAAAATGCAACTGGACATTTGGAGCGCTAAGAGAGTAGTAGTGGAAAAAGGAATATATTCAAATATAAACTACACAGAAGCATTCTGTGAAACTTCTTCCTGATCTGAGCATTCAGCTAACAGAGTTAAACCATACTTTTGATTGAGCAGTTTTGAAACACTCTGTCTGTAGAAAATGCAACTGGACATTCGTAGCGCTAAGTGGGTAATAGTGGAAAAAAGAGTATGTTCAAATATAAACTACACAGAAGCATTGTATGAAACTTCTTTCTGTTCTGTGCATTCAACTAACAGAGTTGAACCTTACTTTTGATTGAGCCTTTCTGAAACACTCTTTCTGTAGAAACTGCAATTGGACATTCTGAGCGCTAAGAGGCCTCTATTGGGTAAAATAATATCTTCAAATAAAAACTACACAGAAGCATTGTGTGAAACATATTTCTGATATGTTCATTAAGCTAACAGAGTTATACCATACTTTGGATTGCGCAGTTCTGAAAACTCTTTCTGTAGAAAATGCAAGTGGACATTCGGAGCGCTAAGAGGGTAATAGTGGAAAAAGGAATATATTCAAATATAAACTACACAGTAGCATTCTGTGAAAATTCTTTCTGTTCTGTGCATTCAACTAACAGAGTTGAACCTTACTTTTGATTGAGCCGTTCTGAAACACTCTTTCTGTAGAAACTGCAATTGGACATGCTAAGCGCTAAGAGGCCTACATTGGGAAAAAGAATATCTTCAAATAAAAACTACACAGATGCATTCTGTGAAACTTATTTCTGATCTGTAAATTCAGTTAACAGAGATAAAACATATTTTTGATTGAGCAGTTATGAAACACTCTTTTTGTAGAAAATGCAAGTGGAGATTCGGAGCGCTAAGAGGGTAATAGTGGAAAAAGCAATGTCTTCAAATATAAACTACACAGAATCATTCGGTGAAACTTCTTTTTGATCTGTGCATGCAGCTAACAGAGTTAAACCATACTTTTGATTGAGCAGATCTGAACACTCTTTCTGTAGAAAATGCAACTGGACATTTGGAACGCTAAGAGCGTAGTAGTGGAAAAAGGAATATATTCAAATATAAACTACACAGAAGCATTCTGTGAAACTTCTTTCTGATCTGAGCATTCAGCTAACAGAGTTAAACCATACTTTAATTGAGCAGTTTTGAAACACTCTGTCTGTAGAAAATGCAACTGGACATTCGTAGCGCTAAGTGGGTAATAGTGGAAAAAAGAATATGTTCAAATATAAACTACACAGAAGCATTCTGTGAAACTTCTTTCTGTTCTGTGCATTCAACTAACAGAGTTGAACCTTACTTTTGATTGAGCCGTTCTGAAACACTCTTTCTGCAGAAACTGCAATTGGACATTATGAGCGCTAAGAGGCCTATATTGGGAAAAAGAATGTCAACAAATAAAAACTACACAGAAGAATTGTGTGAAACTTCTTTCTGTTCTGTTTGTTCAAATAGAAGAGTTGAACCTTTGTTTTGATTGAGCCGTTCTGAAACACTCTTTCTGTAGAAAATGCAAGTGGAGATTCGGAGCGCTAAGAGGGTAATAGTGGAAAAAGGAATGTCTCCAAATATAAACTACACAGAATCATTCTGTGAAACTTTTTTCTGATCTGTGCATTCAGCTAACAGAGTTAAACCATACTTTTGATTGAGCAGATCTGAACACTCTTTCTGTAGAAAATGCAACTGGACATTTGGAGCGCTAAGAGAGTAGCAGTGGAAAAAGGAATATATTCAAATATAAACTACACAGAAGCATTCTGTGAAACTTCTTTCTGATCTGAGCATTCAGCTAACAGAGTTAAACCATACTTTTGATTGAGCAGTTTTGAAACACTCTGTCTGTAGAAAATGCAACTGGACATTCGTAGCGCTAAGTGGGTAATAGTGGAAAAAAGAATATGTCCAAATATAAACTACACAGAAGCATTCTGTGAAACTTCTTTCTGTTCTGTGCATTCAACTAACAGAGTTGAACCTTACTTTTGATTGAGCCGTTCTGAAACACTCTTTCTGTAGAAACTGCAATTGGACATTCTGAGCGCTAAGAGGCCTATATTGGGAAAAAGAATGTCTACAAATAAAAACTACACAGAAGAATTGTGTGAAACTACTTTCTGTTCTGTTTGTTCAAATAAAAAGTTGAACCTTTGTTTTGATTGAGCCGTTCTGAATCACTCTTTCTGTAGAAAATGCAAGTGGAGATTCGGAGCGCTAAGAGGGTAATAGTGGAAAAAGGAATGTCTCCAAATATAAACTACACAGAATCATTCTGTGAAACTTCTTTCTGATCTGTGCATTCAGCTAACAGAGTTAAAACATACTTTTGATTGAGCAGATCTGAACACTCTTTCTGTAGAAAATGCAAATGGACATTTGGAGCGCTAAGAGAGTAGTAGTGGAAAAAGGAATATATTCAAATATAAACTACACAGTAGCATTCTGTGAAAACTCTTTCTGTTCTGTGCATTCAGCTAACAGAGTTGAACCTTACTTTTGATTGAGCCGTTCTGAAACACTCTTTATGTTGAAACTGCAATTGGACATGCTGAGCGCTAAGAGGCCTACATTGGGAAAAAGAATATCTTCAAATAAAAACTACACAAATGCATTCTGTGAAACTTATTTCTGATCTGTAAATTCAGTTAACAGAGATAAAACATATTTTTGATTGAGCAGTTGTGAAACACTCTTTTTTTGAAAATGCAAGAGGAGATTCTGAGCGCTAAGAGGGTAATAGTGGAAAAAGGAATGTCTTCAAATATAAACTACACAGAATCATTCAGTGAAACTTCTTTCTGATCTGTGCATTCAGCTAACAGAGTTAAGCCATACTTTTGATTGAGCAGATCTGAACACTCTTTCTGTAGAAAATGCAACTGGACATTTGGAGCGCTAAGAGCGTAGTAGTGGAAAAAGGAATATATTCAAATATAAACTACACAGAAGCATTCTGTGAAACTTCTTTCTGATCTGAGCATTCAGCTAACAGAGTTAAACCATACTTTTGATTGAGCAGTTTTGAAACACTCTGTCTGTAGAAAATGCAACTGGACATTCGTAGCGCTAAGTGGGTAATAGTGGAAAAAAGAATATGTTCAAATATAAACTACACAGAAGCATTCTGTGAATCTTCTTACTGTTCTGTGCATTCAACTAACAGAGTTGAACCTTACTTTTGATTGAGCCGTTCTGAAACACTCTTTCTGTAGAAACTGCAATTGGACATTCTGAGCGCTAAGAGGCCTATATTGCGAAAAAGAATGTCTACAAATAAAAACTACAAAGAAGAATTGTGTGAAACTTCTTTCTGTTCTGTTTGTTCAACTAAAAGAGTTGAACCTTAGTTTTGATTGAGCCGTTCTGAAACACTCTATCTGTAGAAAATGCAAGTGGAGATTCGGAGCGCTAAGAGGGTAATAGTGGAAAAAGGAATGTCTCCAAATATAAACTACACAGAATCATTCTGTGAAACTTCTTTCTGATCTGTGCATTCAGCTAACAGTGTTAAACCATACTTTTGATTGAGCAGATCTGAACACTCTTTCTGTAGAAAATGCAACTGGACATTTGGAGCTCTAAGAGAGTAGTAGTGGAAAAAGGAATATATTCAAATATAAACTACACAGAAGCATTCTGTGAAACTTCTTTCTGATCTGAGCATTCAGCTAATAGAGTTAAACCATACTTTTGATTGAGCAGTTTTGAAACACTCTGTCTGTAGAAAATGCAACTGGACATTCGTAGCGCTAAGTGGGTAATAGTGGAGAAAAGAATATGTTCATATATAAACTACACAGAAGCATTGTATGAAACTTCTTTCTGTTCTGTGCATTCAACTAACAGAGTTGAACCTTACTTTTGATTGAGCCGTTCTGAAACACTCTTTCTGTAGAAACTGCAATTGGACATTCTGAGCTCTAAGAGGCCTCTATTGGGAAAAATAATATCTTCAAATAAAAATTACACAGAAGCATTGTGTGAAACTTATTTCTGATATGTTCATTAAGCTAACAGAGTTAAACCATACTTTCGATTGCGCAGTTCTGAACACTCTTTCTGTAGAAAATGCAAGTGGACATTCGGAGCGCTAAGAGGGTAATAGTGGAAAAAGGAATATATTAAAATATAAACTACACAGTATCATTCTGTGAAAATTCTTTCTGTTCTGTGCATTCAACTAACAGAGTTGAACCTTACTTTTGATTGAGCCGTTCTGAAACACTCTTTCTGTAGAAACTGCAATTGGACATGCTAAGCGCTAAGAGTCCTACATTGGGAAAAAGAATATCTTCAAATAAAAACTACACAGATACATTCTGTGAAACTAATTTCTGATCTGAAAATTCAGTTAACAGAGATAAAACATATTTTTGATTGAGCAGTTATGAAACACTCTTTTTGTAGAAAATGCAAGTGGAGATTCGGAGTGCTAAGAGGGTAATAGTGGAGAAAGGAATGTCTTCAAATATAAACTACACAGAATCATTCGGTGAAACTTCTTTCTGATCTGTGCATTCAGCTAACAGAGTTAAACCATACTTTTGATTGAGCAGATCTGAACACTCTTTCTGTAGAAAATGCACCTGGACATTTGGAGCGCTAAGGGCGTAGTAGTGGAAAAAGTAATATATTCAAATATAAACTACACAGAAGCATTCTGTGAAACTTCTTTCTGATCTGAGCATTCAGCTAACAGAGTTAAACCATACTTTTCACTGAGCAGTTTTGAAACACTCTGTCTGTAGAAAATGCAACTGGACATTCGTAGCGCTAAGTGGGTAATAGTGGAAAAAGAATATGTTCAAATATAAACTACACAGAAGCATTGTATGAAACTTCTTTCTGTTCTGTGCATTCAACTAACAGAGTTGAACCTTACTTTTGATTGAGCCGTTCTGAAACACTCTTTCTGTAGAAACTGCAATTGGACATTCTGAGCGCTAAGAGGCCTATATTGGGAAAAAGAATGTCTACAAATAAAAACTACACAGAAGAATTGTGTGAAACTTCTTTCTGTTCTGTTTGTTCAACTAAAAGAGTTGAAACTTTGTTTTGATTGAGCCGTTCTGAAACACTCTTTCTGTAGAAAATGCAAGTGGAGATTCGGAGCGCTAAGAGGGTAATAGTGGAAAAAGGAATGTCTCCAAATATAAACTACACAGAATCATTCTGTGAAACTTCTTTCTGATCTGTGCATTCAGCTAACAGTGTTAAACCATACTTTTGATTGAGCAGATCTGAACACTCTTTCTGTAGAAAATGCAACTGGACATTTGGAGCGCTAAGAGAGTAGTAGTGGAAAAAGGAATATATTCAAATATAAACTACACAGAAGCATTCTGTGAAACTTCTTTCTGATCTGAGCATTCAGCTAACAGATTTAAACCATACTTTTGATTGAGCAGTTTTGAAACACTCTGTCTGTAGAAAATGCAACTGGACATTCGTAGCGCTAAGTGGGTAATAGTGGAAAAAAGAGTATGTTCAAATATAAACTACACAGAAGCATTGTATGAAACTTCTTTCTGTTCTGTGCATTCAACTAACAGAGTTGAACCTTAGTTTTGATTGAGCCTTTCTGAAACACTCTTTCTGTAGAAACTGCAATTGGACATTCTGAGCGCTAAGAGGCCTCTATTGGGAAAAATAATATCTTCAAATAAAAACTACATAGAAGCATTGTGTGAAACTTATTTCTGATATGTTCATTAAGCTAACAGAGTTAAACCATACTTTTGATTGCGCAGTTCTGAACACTCTTTCTGTAGAAAATTCAAGTGGACATTCGGAGCGCTAAGAGGGTAATAGTGGAAAAAGGAATATATTCAAATATAAACTACACAGTAGCATTCTGTGAAAATTCTTTCTGTTCTGTGCATTCAACTAACAGAGTTGAACCTTACTTTTGATTGAGCCGTTCTGAAACACTCTTTCTGTAGAAACTGCAATTGGACATGCTAAGCGCTAAGAGGCCTACATTGGGAAAAAGAATATCTTCAAATAAAAACTACACAGATGCATTCTGTGAAACTTATTTCTGATCTGTAAATTCAGTTAACAGAGATAAAACATATTTTTGATTGAGCAGTTATGAAACACTCTTTTTGTAGAAAATGCAAGTGGAGATTCGGAGCGCTAAGTGGGTAATAGTGGAAAAAGGAATGTCTTCAAATATAAACTACACAGAATCATTCGGTGAAACTTCTTTCTGATCTGTGCATTCAGTAAACAGAGTTAAACCATACTTTTGATTGAGCAGATCTGAACACTCTTTCTGTAGAAAATGCAACTGGACATTTGGAGCGCTAAGAGCGTAGTAGTGGAAAAAGGAATATATTCAAATATAAACTACACAGAAGCATTCTGTGAAACTTCTTTCTGATCTGAGCATTCAGCTAACAGAGTTAAACCATACTTTTCACTGAGCAGTTTTGAAACACTCTGTCTGTAGAAAATGCAACTGGACATTCGTAGCGCTAAGTGGGTAATAGTGGAAAAAAGAATATGTTCAAATATAAACTACACAGAAGCATTGTATGAAACTTCTTTCTGTTCTGTGCATTCAACTAACAGAGTTGAACCTTACTTTTGATTGAGCCGTTCTGAAACACTCTTTCTGTAGAAACTGCAATTGGACATTCTGAGCGCTAAGAGGCCTATATTGGGAAAATGAATGTCTACAAATAAAAACTACACAGAAGAATTGTGTGAAACTTCTTTCTGTTCTGTTTGTTCAAATAAAAGAGTTGAACCTTTGTTTTGATTGAGCCGTTCTGAAAAACTCTTTCTGTAGAAAATGCAAGTGGAGATTCGGAGCGCAAAGATGGTAATAGTGGAAAAAGGAATGTCTCCAAATATAAACTACACAGAATCATTCTGTGAAACTTCTTTCTGATCTGTGCATTCAGCTAACAGAGTTAAAAACATACTTTTGATTGAGCAGATCTGAACACTCTTTCTGTAGAAAATGCAACTGGACATTTGGAGCGCTAAGAGAGTAGTAGTGGAAAAAGGAATATATTCAAATATAAACTACACAGAAGCATTCTGTGAAACTTCTTTCTGATCTGAGCATTCAGCTAACAGAGTTAAACCATACTTTTGATTGAGCAGTTTTGAAACACTCTGTCTGTAGAAAATGCAACTGGACATTCGTAGCGCTAAGTGGGTAATAGTGGAAAAAAGAGTATGTTCAAATATAAACTACACAGAAGCATTGTATGAAACTTCTTTCTGTTCTGTGCATTCAACTAACAGAGTTGAACCTTACTTTTGATTGAGCCTTTCTGAAACACTCTTTCTGTAGAAACTGCAATTGGACATTCTGAGCGCTAAGAGGCCTCTATTGGGAAAAATAATATCTTCAAATAAAAACTACACAGAAGCATTGTGTGAAACTTATTTCTGATATGTTCATTAAGCTAACAGAGTTATACCATACTTTGGATTGCGCAGTTCTGAAAACTCTTTCTGTAGAAAATGCAAGTGGACATTCGGAGCGCTAAGAGGGTAATAGTGGAAAAAGGAATATATTCAAATATAAACTACACAGTAGCATTCTGTGAAAATTCTTTCTGTTCTGTGCATTCAACTAACAGAGTTGAACCTTACTTTTGATTGAGCCGTTCTGAAACACTCTTTCTGTAGAAACTGCAATTGGACATGCTAAGCGCTAAGAGGCCTACATTGGGAAAAAGAATATCTTCAAATAAAAACTACACAGATGCATTCTGTGAAACTTATTTCTGATCTGTAAATTCAGTTAACAGAGATAAAACATATTTTTGATTGAGCAGTTATGAAACACTCTTTTTGTAGAAAATGCAAGTGGAGATTCGGAGCGCTAAGAGGGTAATAGTGGAAAAAGGAATGTCTTCAAATATAAACTACACAGAATCATTCGGTGAAACTTCTTTCTGATCTGTGCATTCAGCTAACAGAGTTAAACCATACTTTTGATTGAGCAGATCTGAACACTCTTTCTGTAGAAAATGCAACTGGACATTTGGAGCGCTAAGAGCGTAGTAGTGGAAAAAGGAATATATTCAAATATAAACTACACAGAAGCATTCTGTGAAACTTCTTTCTGATCTGAGCATTCAGCTAACAGAGTTAAACCATACTTTTAATTGAGCAGTTTTGAAACACTCTGTCTGTAGAAAATGCAACTGGACATTCGTAGCGCTAAGTGGGTAATAGTGGAAAAAAGAATATGTTCAAATATAAACTACACAGAAGCATTCTGTGAAACTTCTTTCTGTTCTGTGCATTCAACTAACAGAGTTGAACCTTACTTTTGATTGAGCCGTTCTGAAACACTCTTTCTGCAGAAACTGCAATTGGACATTCTGAGCGCTAAGAGGCCTATATTGGGAAAAAGAATGTCTACAAATAAAAACTACACAGAAGAATTGTGTGAAACTTCTTTCTGTTCTGTTTGTTCAAATAGAAGAGTTGAACCTTAGTTTTGATTGAGCCGTTCTGAAACACTCTTTCTGTAGAAAATGCAAGTGGAGATTCGGAGCGCTAAGAGGGTAATAGTGGAAAAAGGAATGTCTCCAAATATAAACTACACAGAATCATTCTGTGAAATTTTTTCTGATCTGTGCATTCAGCTAACAGAGTTAAACCATACTTTTGATTGAGCAGATCTGAACACTCTTTCTGTAGAAAATGCAACTGGACATTTGGAGCGCTAAGAGAGTAGCAGTGGAAAAAGGAATATATTCAAATATAAACTACACAGAAGCATTCTGTGAAACTTCTTTCTGATCTGAGCATTCAGCTAACAGAGTTAAACCATACTTTTGATTGAGCAGTTTTGAAACACTCTGTCTGTAGAAAATGCAACTGGACATTCGTAGCGCTAAGTGGGTAATAGTGGAAAAAAGAATATGTCCAAATATAAACTACACAGAAGCATTCTGTGAAACTTCTTTCTGTTCTGTGCATTCAACTAACAGAGTTGAACCTTACTTTTGATTGAGCCGTTCTGAAACACTCTTTCTGTAGAAATTGCAATTGGACATTCTGAGCGCTAAGAGGCCTATATTGGGAAAAAGAATGTCTACAAATAAAAACTACACAGAAGAATTGTGTGAAACTACTTTCTGTTTTGTTTGTTCAAATAAAAGAGTTGAACCTTTGTTTTGATTGAGCCGTTCTGAAACACTCTTTCTGTAGAAAATGCAAGTGGAGATTCGGAGCGCTAAGAGGGTAATAGTGGAAAAAGGAATGTCTCCAAATATAAACTACACAGAATCATTCTGTGAAACTTCTTTCTGATCTGTGCATTCAGCTAACAGAGTTAAACCATACTTTTGATTGAGCAGATCTGAACACTCTTTCTGTAGAAAATGCAACTGGACATTTGGAGCGCTAAGAGAGTAGTAGTGGAAAAAGGAATATATTCAAATATAAACTACACAGTAGCATTCTGTGAAAACTCTTTCTGTTCTGTGCATTCAGCTAACAGAGTTGAACCTTACTTTTGATTGAGCCGTTCTGAAACACTCTTTATGTTGAAACTGCAATTGGACATGCTAAGCGCTAAGAGGCCTACATTGGGAAAAAGAATATCTTCAAATAAAAACTACACAAATGCATTCTGTGAAACTTATTTCTGATCTGTAAATTCAGTTAACAGAGATAAAACATATTTTTGATTGAGCAGTTGTGAAACACTCTTTTTTTGAAAATGCAAGAGGAGATTCTGAGCGCTAAGAGGGTAATAGTGGAAAAAGGAATGTCTTCAAATATAAACTACACAGAATCATTCAGTGAAACTTCTTTCTGATCTGTGCATTCAGCTAACAGAGTTAAGCCATACTTTTGATTGAGCAGATCTGAACACTCTTTCTGTAGAAAATGCAACTGGACATTTGGAGCGCTAAGAGCGTAGTAGTGGAAAAAGGAATATATTCAAATATAAACTACACAGAAGCATTCTGTGAAACTTCTTTCTGATCTGAGCATTCAGCTAACAGAGTTAAACCATACTTTTGATTGAGCAGTTTTGACACACTCTGTCTGTAGAAAATGCAACTGGACATTCGTAGCGCTAAGTGGGTAATAGTGGAAAAAAGAATATGTTCAAATATAAACTACACAGAAGCATTCTGTGAATCTTCTTACTGTTCTGTGCATTCAACTAACAGAGTTGAACCTTACTTTTGATTGAGCCGTTCTGAAACACTCTTTCTGTAGAAACTGCAATTGGACATTCTGAGCGCTAAGAGGCCTATATTGCGAAAAAGAATGTCTACAAATAAAAACTACACAGAAAAATTGTGTGAAACTTCTTTCTGTTCTGTTTGTTCAACTAAAAGAGTTGAACCTTAGTTTTGATTGAGCCGTTCTGAAACACTCTATCTGTAGAAAATGCAAGTGGAGATTCGGAGCGCTAAGAGGGTAATAGTGGAAAAAGGAATGTCTCCAAATATAAACTACACAGAATCATTCTGTGAAACTTCTTTCTGATCTGTGCATTCAGCTAACAGTGTTAAACCATACTTTTGATTGAGCAGATCTGAACACTCTTTCTGTAGAAAATGCAACTGGACATTTGGAGCTCTAAGAGAGTAGTAGTGGAAAAAGGAATATATTCAAATATAAACTACACAGAAGCATTCTGTGAAACTTCTTTCTGATCTGAGCATTCAGCTAATAGAGTTAAACCATACTTTTGATTGAGCAGTTTTGAAACACTCTGTCTGTAGAAAATGCAACTGGACATTCGTAGCGCTAAGTGGGTAATAGTGGAGAAAAGAATATGTTCATATATAAACTACACAGAAGCATTGTATGAAACTTCTTTCTGTTCTGTGCATTCAACTAACAGAGTTGAACCTTACTTTTGATTGAGCCGTTCTGAAACACTCTTTCTGTAGAAACTGCAATTGGACATTCTGAGCTCTAAGAGGCCTCTATTGGGAAAAATAATATCTTCAAATAAAAATTACACAGAAGCATTGTGTGAAACTTATTTCTGATATGTTCATTAAGCTAACAGAGTTAAACCATACTTTCGATTGCGCAGTTCTGAACACTCTTTCTGTAGAAAATGCAAGTGGACATTCGGAGCGCTAAGAGGGTAATAGTGGAAAAAGGAATATATCCAAATATAAACTACACAGTAGCATTCTGTGAAAATTCTTTCTGTTCTGTGCATTCAACTAACAGAGTTGAACCTTACCTTTGATTGAGCCGTTCTGAAACACTCTTTCTGTAGAAACTGCAATTGGACATGCTAAGCGCTAAGAGTCCTACATTGGGAAAAAGAATATCTTCAAATAAAAACTACACAGATACATTCTGTGAAACTAATTTCTGATCTGAAAATTCAGTTAACAGAGATAAAACATATTTTTGATTGAGCAGTTATGAAACACTCTTTTTGTAGAAAATGCAAGTGGAGATTCGGAGTGCTAAGAGGGTAATAGTGGAGAAAGGAATGTCTTCAAATATAAACTATACAGAATCATTCGGTGAAACTTCTTTCTGATCTGTGCATTCAGCTAACAGAGTTAAACCATACTTTTGATTGAGCAGATCTGAACACTCTTTCTGTAGAAAATGCAACTGGACATTTGGAGCGCTAAGGGCGTAGTAGTGGAAAAAGGAATATATTCAAATATAAACTACACAGAAGCATTCTGTGAAACTTCTTTCTGATCTGAGCATTCAGCTAACAGAGTTAAACCATACTTTTCACTGAGCAGTTTTGAAACACTCTGTCTGTAGAAAATGCAACTGGACATTCGTAGCGCTAAGTGGGTAATAGTGGAAAAAGAATATGTTCAAATATAAACTACACAGAAGCATTGTATGAAACTTCTTTCTGTTCTGTGCATTCAACTAACAGAGTTGAACCTTACTTTTGATTGAGCCGTTCTGAAACACTCTTTCTGTAGAAACTGCAATTGGACATTCTGAGCGCTAAGAGGCCTATATTGGGAAAAAGAATGTCTACAAATAAAAACTACACAGAAGAATTGTGTGAAACTTCTTTCTGTTCTGTTTGTTCAACTAAAAGAGTTGAACCTTTGTTTTGATTGAGCCGTTCTGAAACACTCTTTCTGTAGAAAATGCAAGTGGAGATTCGGAGCGCTAAGAGGGTAATAGTGGAAAAAGGAATGTCTCCAAATATAAACTACACAGAATCATTCTGTGAAACTTCTTTCTGATCTGTGCATTCAGCTAACAGTGTTAAACCATACTTTTGATTGAGCAGATCTGAACACTCTTTCTGTAGAAAATGCAACTGGACATTTGGAGCGCTAAGAGAGTAGTAGTGGAAAAAGGAATATATTCAAATATAAACTAAACAGAAGCATTCTGTGAAACTTCTTTCTGATCTGAGCATTCAGCTAACAGATTTAAACCATACTTTTGATTGAGCAGTTTTGAAACACTCTGTCTGTAGAAAATGCAACTGGACATTCGTAGCGCTAAGTGGGTAATAGTGGAAAAAAGAGTATGTTCAAATATAAACTACACAGAAGCATTGTATGAAACTTCTTTCTGTTCTGTGCATTCAACTAACAGAGTTGAAAATTAGTTTTGATTGAGCCTTTCTGAAACACTCTTTCTGTAGAAACTGCAATTGGACATTCTGAGCGCTAAGAGGCCTCTATTGGGAAAAATAATATCTTCAAATAAAAACTACATAGAAGCATTGTGTGAAACTTATTTCTGATATGTTCATTAAGCTAACAGAGTTAAACCATACTTTGGATTGCGCAGTTCTGAAAACTCTTTCTGTAGAAAATGCAAGTGGACATTCGGAGCGCTAAGAGGGTAATAGTGGAAAAAGGAATGTCTTCAAATATAAACTACACAGAATCATTCGGTGAAACTTCTTTCTGATCTGTGCATTCAGCTAACAGAGTTAAACCATACTTTTGATTGAGCAGATCTGAACACTCTTTCTGTAGAAAATGCAACTGGACATTTGGAGCTCTAAGAGAGTAGTAGTGGAAAAAGGAATATATTCAAATATAAACTACACAGAAGCATTCTGTGAAACTTCTTTCTGATCTGAGCATTCAGCTAATAGAGTTAAACCATACTTTTGATTGAGCAGTTTTGAAACACTCTGTCTGTAGAAAATGCAACTGGACATTCGTAGCGCTAAGTGGGTAATAGTGGAGAAAAGAATATGTTCATATATAAACTACACAGAAGCATTGTATGAAACTTCTTTCTGTTCTGTGCATTCAACTAACAGAGTTGAACCTTACTTTTGATTGAGCCGTTCTGAAACACTCTTTCTGTAGAAACTGCAATTGGACATTCTGAGCTCTAAGAGGCCTCTATTGGGAAAAATAATATCTTCAAATAAAAATTACACAGAAGCATTGTGTGAAACTTATTTCTGATATGTTCATTAAGCTAACAGAGTTAAACCATACTTTCGATTGCGCAGTTCTGAACACTCTTTCTGTAGAAAATGCAAGTGGACATTCGGAGCGCTAAGAGGGTAATAGTGGAAAAAGGAATATATCCAAATATAAACTACACAGTAGCATTCTGTGAAAATTCTTTCTGTTCTGTGCATTCAACTAACAGAGTTGAACCTTACCTTTGATTGAGCCGTTCTGAAACACTCTTTCTGTAGAAACTGCAATTGGACATGCTAAGCGCTAAGAGTCCTACATTGGGAAAAAGAATATCTTCAAATAAAAACTACACAGATACATTCTGTGAAACTAATTTCTGATCTGAAAATTCAGTTAACAGAGATAAAACATATTTTTGATTGAGCAGTTATGAAACACTCTTTTTGTAGAAAATGCAAGTGGAGATTCGGAGTGCTAAGAGGGTAATAGTGGAGAAAGGAATGTCTTCAAATATAAACTATACAGAATCATTCGGTGAAACTTCTTTCTGATCTGTGCATTCAGCTAACAGAGTTAAACCATACTTTTGATTGAGCAGATCTGAACACTCTTTCTGTAGAAAATGCAACTGGACATTTGGAGCGCTAAGGGCGTAGTAGTGGAAAAAGGAATATATTCAAATATAAACTACACAGAAGCATTCTGTGAAACTTCTTTCTGATCTGAGCATTCAGCTAACAGAGTTAAACCATACTTTTCACTGAGCAGTTTTGAAACACTCTGTCTGTAGAAAATGCAACTGGACATTCGTAGCGCTAAGTGGGTAATAGTGGAAAAAGAATATGTTCAAATATAAACTACACAGAAGCATTGTATGAAACTTCTTTCTGTTCTGTGCATTCAACTAACAGAGTTGAACCTTACTTTTGATTGAGCCGTTCTGAAACACTCTTTCTGTAGAAACTGCAATTGGACATTCTGAGCGCTAAGAGGCCTATATTGGGAAAAAGAATGTCTACAAATAAAAACTACACAGAAGAATTGTGTGAAACTTCTTTCTGTTCTGTTTGTTCAACTAAAAGAGTTGAACCTTTGTTTTGATTGAGCCGTTCTGAAACACTCTTTCTGTAGAAAATGCAAGTGGAGATTCGGAGCGCTAAGAGGGTAATAGTGGAAAAAGGAATGTCTCCAAATATAAACTACACAGAATCATTCTGTGAAACTTCTTTCTGATCTGTGCATTCAGCTAACAGTGTTAAACCATACTTTTGATTGAGCAGATCTGAACACTCTTTCTGTAGAAAATGCAACTGGACATTTGGAGCGCTAAGAGAGTAGTAGTGGAAAAAGGAATATATTCAAATATAAACTAAACAGAAGCATTCTGTGAAACTTCTTTCTGATCTGAGCATTCAGCTAACAGATTTAAACCATACTTTTGATTGAGCAGTTTTGAAACACTCTGTCTGTAGAAAATGCAACTGGACATTCGTAGCGCTAAGTGGGTAATAGTGGAAAAAAGAGTATGTTCAAATATAAACTACACAGAAGCATTGTATGAAACTTCTTTCTGTTCTGTGCATTCAACTAACAGAGTTGAAAATTAGTTTTGATTGAGCCTTTCTGAAACACTCTTTCTGTAGAAACTGCAATTGGACATTCTGAGCGCTAAGAGGCCTCTATTGGGAAAAATAATATCTTCAAATAAAAACTACATAGAAGCATTGTGTGAAACTTATTTCTGATATGTTCATTAAGCTAACAGAGTTAAACCATACTTTGGATTGCGCAGTTCTGAAAACTCTTTCTGTAGAAAATGCAAGTGGACATTCGGAGCGCTAAGAGGGTAATAGTGGAAAAAGGAATGTCTTCAAATATAAACTACACAGAATCATTCGGTGAAACTTCTTTCTGATCTGTGCATTCAGCTAACAGAGTTAAACCATACTTTTGATTGAGCAGATCTGAACACTCTTTCTGTAGAAAATGCAACTGGACATTTGGAGCGCTAAGAGCGTAGTAGTGGAAAAAGGAATATATTCAAATATAAACTACACAGAAGCATTCTGTGAAACTTCTTTCTGATCTGAGCATTCAGCTAACAGAGTTAAACCATACTTTTGATTGAGCAGTTTTGAAACACTCTGTCTGTAGAAAATGCAACTGGACATTCGTAGCGCTAAGTGGGTAATAGTGGAAAAAAGAATATGTTCAAATATAAACTACACAGAAGCATTCTGTGAAACTTCTTTCTGTTCTGTGCATTCAACTAACAGAGTTGAACCTTACTTTTGATTGAGCCGTTCTGAAACACTCTTTCTGCAGAAACTGCAATTGGACATTCTGAGCGCTAAGAGGCATATATTGGGAAAAAGAATGTCTACAAATAAAAACTACACAGAAGAATTGTGTGAAACTTCTTTCTGTTCTGTTTGTTCAAATAGAAGAGTTGAACCTTTGTTTTGATTGAGCCGTTCTGAAACACTCTTTCTGTAGAAAATGCAAGTGGAGATTCGGAGCGCTAAGAGGGTAATAGTGGAAAAAGGAATGTCTCCAAATATAAACTACACAGAATCATTCTGTGAAACTTTTTTCTGATCTGTGCATTCAGCTAACAGAGTTAAACCATACTTTTGATTGAGCAGATCTGAACACTCTTTCTGTAGAAAATGCAACTGGACATTTGGAGCGCTAAGAGAGTAGCAGTGGAAAAAGGAATATATTCAAATAAAAACTACACAGAAGCATTCTGTGAAACTTCTTTCTGATCTGAGCATTCAGCTAACAGAGTTAAACCATACTTTTGATTGAGCAGTTTTGAAACACTCTGTCTGTAGAAAATGCAACTGGACATTCTTAGCGCTAAGTGGGTTATAGTGGAAAAAAGAATATGTTCAAATATAAACTACACAGAAGCATTGTATGAAACTTCTTTCTGTTCTGTGCATTCAACTAACAGAGTTGAACCTTACTTTTGATTGAGCCTTTCTGAAACACTCTTTCTGTAGAAACTGCAATTGGACATTCTGAGCGCTAAGAGGCCTCTATTGGGAAAAATAATATCTTCAAATAAAAACTACACAGAAGCATTGTGTGAAACTTATTTCTGATATGTTCATTAAGCTAACAGAGTTAAACCATACTTTGGATTGCGCAGTTCTGAACACTCTTTCTGTAGAAAATGCAAGTGGACATTCGGAGCGCTAAGAGGGTAATAGTGGAAAAAGGAATATATTCAAATATAAACTACACAGTATCATTCTGTGAAAATTCTTTCTGTTCTGTGCATTCAACTAACAGAGTTGAACCTTACTTTTGATTGAGACGTTCTGAAACACTCTTTCTGTAGAAACTGCAATTGGACATGCTAAGCGCTAAGAGGCCTACATTGGGAAAAAGAATATCTTCAAATAAAAACTACACAGATGCATTCTGTGAAACTTATTTCTGATCTGTAAATTCAGTTAACAGAGATAAAACATATTTTTGATTGAGTAGTTATGAAACACTCTTTTTGTAGAAAATGCAAGTGGAGATTCGGAGCGCTAAGAGGGTAATAGTGGAAAAAGGAATGTCTTCAAATATAAACTACACAGAATCATTCGGTGAAACTTCTTTCTGATCTGTGCATTCAGTTAACAGAGTTAAACCATACTTTTGATTGAGCAGATCTGAACACTCTTTCTGTAGAAAATGCAACTGGACATTTGGAGCGCTAAGAGCGTAGTAGTGGAAAAAGGAATATATTCAAATATAAACTACACAGAAGCATTCTGTGAAACTTCTTTCTGATCTGAGCATTCAGCTAACAGAGTTAAACCATACTTTTCACTGAGCAGTTTTGAAACACTCTGTCTGTAGAAAATGCAACTGGACATTCGTAGCGCTAAGTGGGTAATAGTGGAAAAAAGAATATGTTCAAATATAAACTACACAGAAGCATTGTATGAAACTTCTTTCTGTTCTGTGCATTCAACTAACAGAGTTGAACCTTACTTTTGATTGAGCCGTTCTGAAACACTCTTTCTGTAGAAACTGCAATTGGACATTCTGAGCGCTAAGAGGCCTATATTGGGAAAAAGAATGTCTACAAATAAAAACTACACAGAAGAATTGTGTGAAACTACTTTCTGTTCTGTTTGTTCAAATAAAAGAGTTGAACCTTTGTTTTGATTGAGCCGTTCTGAAACACTCTTTCTGTAGAAAATGCAAGTGGAGATTCGGAGTGCAAAGATGGTAATAGTGGAAAAAGGAATGTCTCCAAATATAAACTACACAGAATCATTCTGTGAAACTTCTTTCTGATCTGTGCATTCAGCTAACAGAGTTAAAAACATACTTTTGATTGAGCAGATCTGAACACTCTTTCTGTAGAAAATGCAACTGGACATTTGGAGCGCTAAGAGAGTAGTAGTGGAAAAAGGAATATATTCAAATATAAACTACACAGAAGCATTCTGTGAAACTTCTTTCTGATCTGAGCATTCAGCTAACAGAGTTAAACCATACTTTTGATTGAGCAGTTTTGAAACACTCTGTCTGTAGAAAATGCAACTGGACATTCGTAGCGCTAAGTGGGTAATAGTGGAAAAAAGAGTATGTTCAAATATAAACTACACAGAAGCATTGTATGAAACTTCTTTCTGTTCTGTGCATTCAACTAACAGAGTTGAACCTTATATTTGATTGAGCCGTTCTGAAACACTCTTTCTGTAGAAACTGCAATTGGACATTCTGAGCGCTAAGAGGCCTATATTGGGAAAAAGAATGTCTACAAATAAAAACTACACAGAAGAATTGTGTGAAACTTCTTTCTGTTCTGTTTGTTCAACTAAAAGAGTTGAACCTTAGTTTTGATTGAGCCGTTCTGAAACACTCTTTCTGTAGAAAATGCAAGTGGAGATTCGGAGCGCTAAGTGGGTAATAGTGGAAAAAGGAATGTCTCCAAATATAAACTACACAGAATCATTCTGTGAAACTTCTTTCTGATCTGTACATTCAGCTAACAGAGTTAAACCATACTTTTGATTGAGCAGATCTGAACACTCTTTCTGTAGAAAATGCAACTGGACATTTGGAGCGCTAAGAGAGTAGTAGTGGAAAAAGGAATATATTCAAATATAAACTACACAGAAGCATTCTGTGAAACTTCTTTCTGATCTGAGCATTCAGCTAACAGAGTTAAACCATACTTTTCACTGAGCAGTTTTGAAACAGTCTGTCTGTAGAAAATGCAACTGGACATTCATAGCGCTAAGTGGGTAATAGTGGAAAAAAGAATATGTTCAAATATAAACTACACAGAAGCATTGTATGAAACTTCTTCCTGTTCTGTGCATTCAACTAACAGAGTTGAACCTTACTTTTTATTGAGCCTTTCGGAAACACTCTTTCTGTAGAAACTGCAATTGGACATTCTGAGCGCTAAGAGGCCTCTATTGGGAAAAATAATATCTTCAGATAAAAACTACACAGAAGCATTGTGTGAAACTTATTTCTGATATGTTCATTAAGCTAACAGAGTTAAACCATACTTTTGATTGCACAGTTCTGAACACTCTTTCTGTACAAAATGCAAGTGGACATTCGGAGCGCTAAGAGGGTAATAGTGGAAAAAGAAATATATTCAAATATAAACTACACAGTAGCATTCTGTGAAAATTCTTTCTGTTCTGTGCATTCAACTAACAGAGTTGAACCTTACTTTTGATTGAGCCGTTCTGAAACACTCTTTCTGTAGAAACTGCAGTTGGACATGCTATGCGCTAAGAGGCCTACATTGGGAAAAAGAATATCTTCAAATAAAAAATACACAGATGCATTCTGTGAAACTTATTTCTGATCTGTAAATTCAGTTAACAGAGATAAAACATATTTTTGATTGAGCAGTTATGAAACACTCTTTTTGTAGAAAATGCAAGTGGAGATTCGGAGCGCTAAGAGGGTAATAGTGGAAAAAGGAATGTCTTCAAATATAAACTACACAGAATCATTCGGTGAAACTTCTTTCTGATCTGTGCATTCAGCTAACAGAGTTAAACCATACTTTTGATTGAGCAGATCTGAACACTCTTTCTGTAGAAAATGCAACTGGACATTTGGAGCGCTAAGAGCGTAGTAGTGGAAAAAGGAATATATTCAAATATAAACTACACAGAAGCATTCTGTGAAACTTCTTTCTGATCTGAGCATTCAGCTAACAGAGTTAAACCATACTTTTGATTGAGCAGTTTTGAAACACTCTGTCTGTAGAAAATGCAACTGGACATTCGTAGCGCTAAGTGGGTAATAGTGGAAAAAAGAATATGTTCAAATATAAACTACACAGAAGCATTCTGTGAAACTTCTTTCTGTTCTGTGCATTCAACTAACAGAGTTGAACCTTACTTTTGATTGAGCCGTTCTGAAACACTCTTTCTGCAGAAACTGCAATTGGACATTCTGAGCGCTAAGAGGCCTATATTGGGAAAAAGAATGTCTACAAATAAAAACTACACAGAAGAATTGTGTGAAACTTCTTTCTGTTCTGTTTGTTCAAATAAAAGAGTTGAACCTTTGTTTTGATTGAGCCGTTCTGAAACACTCTTTCTGTAGAAAATGCAAGTGGAGATTCGGAGCGCTAAGAGGGTAATAGTGGAAAAAGGAATGTCTCCAAATATAAACTACACAGAATCATTCTGTGAAACTTTTTTCTGATCTGTGCATTCAGCTAACAGAGTTAAACCATACTTTTGATTGAGCAGATCTGAACACTCTTTCTGTAGAAAATGCAACTGGACATTTGGAGCGCTAAGAGAGTAGCAGTGGAAAAAGGAATATATTCAAATAAAAACTACACAGAAGCATTCTGTGAAACTTCTTTCTGATCTGAGCATTTAGCTAACAGAGTTAAACCATACTTTTGATTGAGCAGTTTTGAAACACTCTGTCTGTAGAAAATGCAACTGGACATTCTTAGCGCTAAGTGGGTTATAGTGGAAAAAAGAATATGTTCAAATATAAACTACACAGAAGCATTGTATGAAACTTCTTTCTGTTCTGTGCATTCAACTAACAGAGTTGAACCTTACTTTTGATTGAGCCTTTCTGAAACACTCTTTCTGTAGAAACTGCAATTGGACATTCTGAGCGCTAAGAGGCCTCTATTGGGAAAAATAATATCTTCAAATAAAAACTACACAGAAGCATTGTGTGAAACTTATTTCTGATATGTTCATTAAGCTAACAGAGTTAAACCATACTTTGGATTGCGCAGTTCTGAACACTCTTTCTGTAGAAAATGCAAGTGGACATTCGGAGCGCTAAGAGGGTAATAGTGGAAAAAGGAATATATTCAAATATAAACTACACAGTAGCATTCTGTGAAAATTCTTTCTGTTCTGTGCATTCAACTAACAGAGTTGAACCTTACTTTTGATTGAGCCGTTCTGAAACACTCTTTCTGTAGAAACTGCAATTGGACATGCTAAGCGCTAAGAGGCCTACATTGGGAAAAAGAATATCTTCAAATAAAAACTACACACATGCATTCTGTGAAACTTATTTCTGATCTGTAAATTCAGTTAACAGAGATAAAACATATTTTTGATTGAGTAGTTATGAAACACTCTTTTTGTAGAAAATGCAAGTGGAGATTCGGAGCGCTAAGAGGGTAATAGTGGAAAAAGGAATGTCTTCAAATATAAACTACACAGAATCATTCGGTGAAACTTCTTTCTGATCTGTGCATTCAGTTAACAGAGTTAAACCATACTTTTGATTGAGCAGATCTGAACACTCTTTCTGTAGAAAATGCAACTGGACATTTGGAGCGCTAAGAGCGTAGTAGTGGAAAAAGGAATATATTCAAATATAAACTACACAGAAGCATTCTGTGAAACTTCTTTCTGATCTGAGCATTCAGCTAACAGAGTTAAACCATACTTTTCACTGAGCAGTTTTGAAACACTCTGTCTGTAGAAAATGCAACTGGACATTCGTAGCGCTAAGTGGGTAATAGTGGAAAAAAGAATATGTTCAAATATAAACTACACAGAAGCATTGTATGAAACTTCTTTCTGTTCTGTGCATTCAACTAACAGAGTTGAACCTTACTTTTGATTGAGCCGTTCTGAAACACTCTTTCTGTAGAAACTGCAATTGGACATTCTGAGCGCTAAGAGGCCTATATTGGGAAAAAGAATGTCTACAAATAAAAACTACACAGAAGAATTGTGTGAAACTACTTTCTGTTCTGTTTGTTCAAATAAAAGAGTTGAACCTTTGTTTTGATTGAGCCGTTCTGAAACACTCTTTCTGTAGAAAATGCAAGTGGAGATTCGGAGCGCAAAGATGGTAATAGTGGAAAAAGGAATGTCTCCAAATATAAACTACACAGAATCATTCTGTGAAACTTCTTTCTGATCTGTGCATTCAGCTAACAGAGTTAAAAACATACTTTTGATTGAGCAGATCTGAACACTCTTTCTGTAGAAAATGCAACTGGACATTTGGAGCGCTAAGAGAGTAGTAGTGGAAAAAGGAATATATTCAAATATAAACTACACAGAAGCATTCTGTGAAACTTCTTTCTGATCTGAGCATTCAGCTAACAGAGTTAAACCATACTTTTGATTGAGCAGTTTTGAAACACTCTGTCTGTAGAAAATGCAACTGGACATTCGTAGCGCTAAGTGGGTAATAGTGGAAAAAAGAGTATGTTCAAATATAAACTACACAGAAGCATTGTATGAAACTTCTTTCTGTTCTGTGCATTCAACTAACAGAGTTGAACCTTATTTTTGATTGAGCCGTTCTGAAACACTCTTTCTGTAGAAACTGCAATTGGACATTCTGAGCGCTAAGAGGCCTATATTGGGAAAAAGAATGTCTACAAATAAAAACTACACAGAAGAATTGTGTGAAACTTTTTTCTGTTCTGTTTGTTCAACTAAAAGAGTTGAACCTTAGTTTTGATTGAGCCGTTCTGAAACACTCTTTCTGTAGAAAATGCAAGTGGAGATTCGGAGCGCTAAGTGGGTAATAGTGGAAAAAGGAATGTCTCCAAATATAAACTACACAGAATCATTCCGTGAAACTTCTTTCTGATCTGTACATTCAGCTAACAGAGTTAAACCATACTTTTGATTGAGCAGATCTGAACACTCTTTCTGTAGAAAATGCAACTGGACATTTGGAGCGCTAAGAGAGTAGTAGTGGAAAAAGGAATATATTCAAATATAAACTACACAGAAGCATTCTGTGAAACTTCTTTCTGATCTGAGCATTCAGCTAACAGAGTTAAACCATACTTTTCACTGAGCAGTTTTGAAACACTCTGTCTGTAGAAAATGCAACTGGACATTCATAGCGCTAAGTGGGTAATAGTGGAAAAAAGAATATGTTCAAATATAAACTACACAGAAGCATTGTATGAAACTTCTTCCTGTTCTGTGCATTCAACTAACAGAGTTGAACCTTACTTTTTATTGAGCCTTTCGGAAACACTCTTTCTGTAGAAACTGCAATTGGACATTCTGAGCGCTAAGAGGCCTCTATTGGGAAAAATAATATCTTCAGATAAAAACTACACAGAAGCATTGTGTGAAACTTATTTCTGATATGTTCATTAAGCTAACAGAGTTAAACCATACTTTTGATTGCACAGTTCTGAACACTCTTTCTGTAGAAAATGCAAGTGGACATTCGGAGCGCTAAGAGGGTAATAGTGGAAAAAGAAATATATTCAAATATAAACTACACAGTAGCATTCTGTGAAAATTCTTTCTGTTCTGTGCATTCAACTAACAGAGTTGAACCTTACTTTTGATTGAGCCGTTCTGAAACACTCTTTCTGTAGAAACTGCAATTGGACATGCTATGCGCTAAGAGGCCTACATTGGGAAAAAGAATATCTTCAAATAAAAACTACACAGATGCATTCTGTGAAACTTATTTCTGATCTGTAAATTCAGTTAACAGAGATAAAACATATTTTTGATTGAGCAGTTATGAAACACTCTTTTTGTAGAAAATGCAAGTGGAGATTCGGAGCGCTAAGAGGGTAATAGTGGAAAAAGGAATGTCTTCAAATATAAACTACACAGAATCATTCGGTGAAACTTCTTTCTGATCTGTGCATTCAGCTAACAGAGTTAAACCATACTTTTGATTGAGCAGATCTGAACACTCTTTCTGTAGAAAATGCAACTGGACATTTGGAGCGCTAAGAGCGTAGTAGTGGAAAAAGGAATATATTCAAATATAAACTACACAGAAGCATTCTGTGAAACTTCTTTCTGATCTGAGCATTCAGCTAACAGAGTTAAACCATACTTTTGATTGAGCAGTTTTGAAACACTCTGTCTGTAGAAAATGCAACTGGACATTCGTAGCGCTAAGTGGGTAATAGTGGAAAAAAGAATATGTTCAAATATAAACTACACAGAAGCATTGTGTGAAACTTCTTTCTGTTCTGTGCATTCAACTAACAGAGTTGAACCTTACTTTTGATTGAGCCGTTCTGAAACACTCTTTCTGCAGAAACTGCAATTGGACATTCTGAGCGCTAAGAGGCCTATATTGGGAAAAAGAATGTCTACAAATAAAAACTACACAGAAGAATTGTGTGAAACTTCTTTCTGTTCTGTTTGTTCAAATAAAAGAGTTGAACCTTTGTTTTGATTGAGCCGTTCTGAAACACTCTTTCTGTAGAAAATGCAAGTGGAGATTCGGAGCGCTAAGAGGGTAATAGTGGAAAAAGGAATGTCTCCAATTATAAACTACACAGAATCATTCTGTGAAACTTTTTTCTGATCTGTGCATTCAGCTAACAGAGTTAAACCATACTTTTGATTGAGCAGATCTGAACACTCTTTCTGTAGAAAATGCAACTGGACATTTGGAGCGTTAAGAGAGTAGTAGTGGAAAAAGGAATATATTCAAATATAAACTACACAGAAGCATTCTGTGAAACTTCTTTCTGATCTGAGCATTCAGCTAACAGAGTTAAACCATACTTTTGATTGAGCAGTTTTGAAACACTCTGTCTGTAGAAAATGCAACTGGACATTCGTAGCGCTAAGTGGGTTATAGTGGAAAAAAGAATATGTTCAAATATAAACTACACAGAAGCATTGTATGAAACTTCTTTCTGTTCTGTGCATTCAACTAACAGAGTTGAACCTTACTTTTGATTGAGCCTTTCTGAAACACTCTTTCTGTAGAAACTGCAATTGGACATTCTGAGCGCTAAGAGGCCTCTATTGGGAAAAATAATATCTTCAAATAAAAACTACACAGAAGCATTGTGTGAAACTTATTTCTGATATGTTCATTAAGCTAACAGAGTTAAACCATACTTTGGATTGCGCAGTTCTGAACACTCTTTCTGTAGAAAATGCAAGTGGACATTCGGAGCGCTAAGAGGGTAATAGTGGAAAAAGGAATATATTCAAATATAAACTACACAGTAGCATTCTGTGAAAATTCTTTCTGTTCTGTGCATTCAACTAACAGAGTTGAACCTTACTTTTGATTGAGCCGTTCTGAAACACTCTTTCTGTAGAAACTGCAATTGGACATGCTAAGCGCTAAGAGGCCTACATTGGGAAAAAGAATATCTTCAAATAAAAACTACACAGATGCATTCTGTGAAACTTATTTCTGATCTGTAAATTCAGTTAACAGAGATAAAACATATTTTTGATTGAGTAGTTATGAAACACTCTTTTTGTAGAAAATGCAAGTGGAGATTCGGAGCGCTAAGAGGGTAATAGTGGAAAAAGGAATGTCTTCAAATATAAACTACACAGAATCATTCGGTGAAACTTCTTTCTGATCTGTGCATTCAGTTAACAGAGTTAAACCATACTTTTGATTGAGCAGATCTGAACACTCTTTCTGTAGAAAATGCAACTGGACATTTGGAGCGCTAAGAGCGTAGTAGTGGAAAAAGGAATATATTCAAATATAAACTACACAGAAGCATTCTGTGAAACTTCTTTCTGATCTGAGCATTCAGCTAACAGAGTTAAACCATACTTTTCACTGAGCAGTTTTGAAACACTCTGTCTGTAGAAAATGCAACTGGACATTCGTAGCGCTAAGTGGGTAATAGTGGAAAAAAGAATATGTTCAAATATAAACTACACAGAAGCATTGTATGAAACTTCTTTCTGTTCTGTGCATTCAACTAACAGAGTTGAACCTTACTTTTGATTGAGCCGTTCTGAAACACTCTTTCTGTAGAAACTGCAATTGGACATTCTGAGCGCTAAGAGGCCTATATTGGGAAAAAGAATGTCTACAATTAAAAACTACACAGAAGAATTGTGTGAAACTACTTTCTGTTCTGTTTGTTCAAATAAAAGAGTTGAACCTTTGTTTTGATTGAGCCGTTCTGAAACACTCTTTCTGTAGAAAATGCAAGTGGAGATTCGGAGCGCAAAGATGGTAATAGTGGAAAAAGGAATGTCTCCAAATATAAACTACACAGAATCATTCTGTGAAACTTCTTTCTGATCTGTGCATTCAGCTAACAGAGTTAAAAACATACTTTTGATTGAGCAGATCTGAACACTCTTTCTGTAGAAAATGCAACTGGACATTTGGAGCGCTAAGAGAGTAGTAGTGGAAAAAGGAATATATTCAAATATAAACTACACAGAAGCATTCTGTGAAACTTCTTTCTGATCTGAGCATTCAGCTAACAGAGTTAAACCATACTTTTGATTGAGCAGTTTTGAAACACTCTGTCTGTAGAAAATGCAACTGGACATTCGTAGCGCTAAGTGGGTAATAGTGGAAAAAAGAGTATGTTCAAATATAAACTACACAGAAGCATTGTATGAAACTTCTTTCTGTTCTGTGCATTCAACTAACAGAGTTGAACCTTATTTTTGATTGAGCCGTTCTGAAACACTCTTTCTGTAGAAACTGCAATTGGACATTCTGAGCGCTAAGAGGCCTATATTGGGAAAAAGAATGTCTACAAATAAAAACTACACAGAAGAATTGTGTGAAACTTCTTTCTGTTCTGTTTGTTCAACTAAAAGAGTTGAACCTTAGTTTTGATTGAGCCGTTCTGAAACACTCTTTCTGTAGAAAATGCAAGTGGAGATTCGGAGCGCTAAGTGGGTAATAGTGGAAAAAGGAATGTCTCCAAATATAAACTACACAGAATCATTCTGTGAAACTTCTTTCTGATCTGTACATTCAGCTAACAGAGTTAAACCATACTTTTGATTGAGCAGATCTGAACACTCTTTCTGTAGAAAATGCAACTGGACATTTGGAGCGCTAAGAGAGTAGTAGTGGAAAAAGGAATATATTCAAATATAAACTACACAGAAGCATTCTGTGAAACTTCTTTCTGATCTGAGCATTCAGCTAACAGAGTTAAACCATACTTTTCACTGAGCAGTTTTGAAACACTCTGTCTGTAGAAAATGCAACTGGACATTCATAGCGCTAAGTGGGTAATAGTGGAAAAAAGAATATGTTCAAATATAAACTACACAGAAGCATTGTATGAAACTTCTTCCTGTTCTGTGCATTCAACTAACAGAGTTGAACCTTACTTTTTATTGAGCCTTTCGGAAACACTCTTTCTGTAGAAACTGCAATTGGACATTCTGAGCGCTAAGAGGCCTCTATTGGGAAAAATAATATCTTCAGATAAAAACTACACAGAAGCATTGTGTGAAACTTATTTCTGATATGTTCATTAAGCAAACAGAGTTAAACCATACTTTTGATTGCACAGTTCTGAACACTCTTTCTGTAGAAAATGCAAGTGGACATTCGGAGCGCTAAGAGGGTAATAGTGGAAAAAGAAATATATTCAAATATAAACTACACAGTAGCATTCTGTGAAAATTCTTTCTGTTCTGTGCATTCAACTAACAGAGTTGAACCTTACTTTTGATTGAGCCGTTCTGAAACACTCTTTCTGTAGAAACTGCAATTGGACATGCTATGCGCTAAGAGGCCTACATTGGGAAAAAGAATATCTTCAAATAAAAACTACACAGATGCATTCTGTGAAACTTATTTCTGATCTGTAAATTCAGTTAACAGAGATAAAACATATTTTTGATTGAGCAGTTATGAAACACTCTTTTTGTAGAAAATGCAAGTGGAGATTCGGAGCGCTAAGAGGGTAATAGTGGAAAAAGGAATGTCTTCAAATATAAACTACACAGAATCATTCGGTGAAACTTCTTTCTGATCTGTGCATTCAGCTAACAGAGTTAAACCATACTTTTGATTGAGCAGATCTGAACACTCTTTCTGTAGAAAATGCAACTGGACATTTGGAGCGCTAAGAGCGTAGTAGTGGAAAAAGGAATATATTCAAATATAAACTACACAGAAGCATTCTGTGAAACTTCTTTCTGATCTGAGCATTCAGCTAACAGAGTTAAACCATACTTTTGATTGAGCAGTTTTGAAACACTCTGTCTGTAGAAAATGCAACTGGACATTCGTAGCGCTAAGTGGGTAATAGTGGAAAAAAGAATATGTTCAAATATAAACTACACAGAAGCATTCTGTGAAACTTCTTTCTGTTCTGTGCATTCAACTAACAGAGTTGAACCTTACTTTTGATTGAGCCGTTCTGAAACACTCTTTCTGCAGAAACTGCAATTGGACATTCTGAGCGCTAAGAGGCCTATATTGGGAAAAAGAATGTCTACAAATAAAAACTACACAGAAGAATTGTGTGAAACTTCTTTCTGTTCTGTTTGTTCAAATAAAAGAGTTGAACCTTTGTTTTGATTGAGCCGTTCTGAAACACTCTTTCTGTAGAAAATGCAAGTGGAGATTCGGAGCGCTAAGAGGGTAATAGTGGAAAAAGGAATGTCTCCAATTATAAACTACACAGAATCATTCTGTGAAACTTTTTTCTGATCTGTGCATTCAGCTAACAGAGTTAAACCATACTTTTGATTGAGCAGATCTGAACACTCTTTCTGTAGAAAATGCAACTGGACATTTGGAGCGTTAAGAGAGTAGTAGTGGAAAAAGGAATATATTCAAATATAAACTACACAGAAGCATTCTGTGAAACTTCTTTCTGATCTGAGCATTCAGCTAACAGAGTTAAACCATACTTTTGATTGAGCAGTTTTGAAACACTCTGTCTGTAGAAAATGCAACTGGACATTCGTAGCGCTAAGTGGGTTATAGTGGAAAAAAGAATATGTTCAAATATAAACTACACAGAAGCATTGTATGAAACTTCTTTCTGTTCTGTGCATTCAACTAACAGAGTTGAACCTTACTTTTGATTGAGCCTTTCTGAAACACTCTTTCTGTAGAAACTGCAATTGGACATTCTGAGCGCTAAGAGGCCTCTATTGGGAAAAATAATATCTTCAAATAAAAACTACACAGAAGCATTGTGTGAAACTTATTTCTGATATGTTCATTAAGCTAACAGAGTTAAACCATACTTTGGATTGCGCAGTTCTGAACACTCTTTCTGTAGAAAATGCAAGTGGACATTCGGAGCGCTAAGAGGGTAATAGTGGAAAAAGGAATATATTCAAATATAAACTACACAGTAGCATTCTGTGAAAATTCTTTCTGTTCTGTGCATTCAACTAACAGAGTTGAAACTTACTTTTGATTGAGCCGTTCTGAAACACTCTTTCTGTAGAAACTGCAATTGGACATGCTAAGCGCTAAGAGGCCTACATTGGGAAAAAGAATATCTTCAAATAAAAACTACACAGATGCATTCTGTGAAACTTATTTCTGATCTGTAAATTCAGTTAACAGAGATAAAACATATTTTTGATTGAGTAGTTATGAAACACTCTTTTTGTAGAAAATGCAAGTGGAGATTCGGAGCGCTAAGAGGGTAATAGTGGAAAAAGGAATGTCTTCAAATATAAACTACACAGAATCATTCGGTGAAACTTCTTTCTGATCTGTGCATTCAGTTAACAGAGTTAAACCATACTTTTGATTGAGCAGATCTGAACACTCTTTCTGTAGAAAATGCAACTGGACATTTGGAGCGCTAAGAGCGTAGTAGTGGAAAAAGGAATATATTCAAATATAAACTACACAGAAGCATTCTGTGAAACTTCTTTCTGATCTGAGCATTCAGCTAACAGAGTTAAACCATACTTTTCACTGAGCAGTTTTGAAACACTCTGTCTGTAGAAAATGCAACTGGACATTCGTAGCGCTAAGTGGGTAATAGTGGAAAAAAGAATATGTTCAAATATAAACTACACAGAAGCATTGTATGAAACCTCTTTCTGTTCTGTGCATTCAACTAACAGAGTTGAACCTTACTTTTGATTGAGCCGTTCTGAAACACTCTTTCTGTAGAAACTGCAATTGGACATTCTGAGCGCTAAGAGGCCTATATTGGGAAAAAGAATGTCTACAATTAAAAACTACACAGAAGAATTGTGTGAAACTACTTTCTGTTCTGTTTGTTCAAATAAAAGAGTTGAACCTTTGTTTTGATTGAGCCGTTCTGAAACACTCTTTCTGTAGAAAATGCAAGTGGAGATTCGGAGCGCAAAGATGGTAATAGTGGAAAAAGGAATGTCTCCAAATATAAACTACACAGAATCATTCTGTGAAACTTCTTTCTGATCTGTGCATTCAGCTAACAGAGTTAAAAACATACTTTTGATTGAGCAGATCTGAACACTCTTTCTGTAGAAAATGCAACTGGACATTTGGAGCGCTAAGAGAGTAGTAGTGGAAAAAGGAATATATTCAAATATAAACTACACAGAAGCATTCTGTGAAACTTCTTTCTGATCTGAGCATTCAGCTAACAGAGTTAAACCATACTTTTGATTGAGCAGTTTTGAAACACTCTGTCTGTAGAAAATGCAACTGGACATTCGTAGCGCTAAGTGGGTAATAGTGGAAAAAAGAGTATGTTCAAATATAAACTACACAGAAGCATTGTATGAAACTTCTTTCTGTTCTGTGCATTCAACTAACAGAGTTGAACCTTATTTTTGATTGAGCCGTTCTGAAACACTCTTTCTGTAGAAACTGCAATTGGACATTCTGAGCGCTAAGAGGCCTATATTGGGAAAAAGAATGTCTACAAATAAAAACTACACAGAAGAATTGTGTGAAACTTCTTTCTGTTCTGTTTGTTCAACTAAAAGAGTTGAACCTTAGTTTTGATTGAGCCGTTCTGAAACACTCTTTCTGTAGAAAATGCAAGTGGAGATTCGGAGCGCTAAGTGGGTAATAGTGGAAAAAGGAATGTCTCCAAATATAAACTACACAGAATCATTCTGTGAAACTTCTTTCTGATCTGTACATTCAGCTAACAGAGTTAAACCATACTTTTGATTGAGCAGATCTGAACACTCTTTCTGTAGAAAATGCAACTGGACATTTGGAGCGCTAAGAGAGTAGTAGTGGAAAAAGGAATATATTCAAATATAAACTACACAGAAGCATTCTGTGAAACTTCTTTCTGATCTGAGCATTCAGCTAACAGAGTTAAACCATACTTTTCACTGAGCAGTTTTGAAACACTCTGTCTGTAGAAAATGCAACTGGACATTCATAGCGCTAAGTGGGTAATAGTGGAAAAAAGAATATGTTCAAATATAAACTACACAGAAGCATTGTATGAAACTTCTTCCTGTTCTGTGCATTCAACTAACAGAGTTGAACCTTACTTTTTATTGAGCCTTTCGGAAACACTCTTTCTGTAGAAACTGCAATTGGACATTCTGAGCGCTAAGAGGCCTCTATTGGGAAAAATAATATCTTCAGATAAAAACTACACAGAAGCATTGTGTGAAACTTATTTCTGATATGTTCATTAAGCTAACAGAGTTAAACCATACTTTTGATTGCACAGTTCTGAACACTCTTTCTGTAGAAAATGCAAGTGGACATTCGGAGCGCTAAGAGGGTAATAGTGGAAAAAGAAATATATTCAAATATAAACTACACAGTAGCATTCTGTGAAAATTCTTTCTGTTCTGTGCATTCAACTAACAGAGTTGAACCTTACTTTTGATTGAGCCGTTCTGAAACACTCTTTCTGTAGAAACTGCAATTGGACATGCTATGCGCTAAGAGGCCTACATTGGGAAAAAGAATATCTTCAAATAAAAACTACACAGATGCATTCTGTGAAACTTATTTCTGATCTGTAAATTCAGTTAACAGAGATAAAACATATTTTTGATTGAGCAGTTATGAAACACTCTTTTTGTAGAAAATGCAAGTGGAGATTCGGAGCGCTAAGAGGGTAATAGTGGAAAAAGGAATGTCTTCAAATATAAACTACACAGAATCATTCGGTGAAACTTCTTTCTGATCTGTGCATTCAGCTAACAGAGTTAAACCATACTTTTGATTGAGCAGATCTGAACACTCTTTCTGTAGAAAATGCAACTGGACATTTGGAGCGCTAAGAGCGTAGTAGTGGAAAAAGGAATATATTCAAATATAAACTACACAGAAGCATTCTGTGAAACTTCTTTCTGATCTGAGCATTCAGCTAACAGAGTTAAACCATACTTTTGATTGAGCAGTTTTGAAACACTCTGTCTGTAGAAAATGCAACTGGACATTCGTAGCGCTAAGTGGGTAATAGTGGAAAAAAGAATATGTTCAAATATAAACTACACAGAAGCATTCTGTGAAACTTCTTTCTGTTCTGTGCATTCAACTAACAGAGTTGAACCTTACTTTTGATTGAGCCGTTCTGAAACACTCTTTCTGCAGAAACTGCAATTGGACATTCTGAGCGCTAAGAGGCCTATATTGGGAAAAAGAATGTCTACAAATAAAAACTACACAGAAGAATTGTGTGAAACTTCTTTCTGTTCTGTTTGTTCAAATAAAAAAGTTGAACCTTTGTTTTGATTGAGCCGTTCTGAAACACTCTTTCTGTAGAAAATGCAAGTGGAGATTCGGAGCGCTAAGAGGGTAATAGTGGAAAAAGGAATGTCTCCAATTATAAACTACACAGAATCATTCTGTGAAACTTTTTTCTGATCTGTGCATTCAGCTAACAGAGTTAAACCATACTTTTGATTGAGCAGATCTGAACACTCTTTCTGTAGAAAATGCAACTGGACATTTGGAGCGTTAAGAGAGTAGTAGTGGAAAAAGGAATATATTCAAATATAAACTACACAGAAGCATTCTGTGAAACTTCTTTCTGATCTGAGCATTCAGCTAACAGAGTTAAACCATACTTTTGATTGAGCAGTTTTGAAACACTCTGTCTGTAGAAAATGCAACTGGACATTCGTAGCGCTAAGTGGGTTATAGTGGAAAAAAGAATATGTTCAAATATAAACTACACAGAAGCATTGTATGAAACTTCTTTCTGTTCTGTGCATTCAACTAACAGAGTTGAACCTTACTTTTGATTGAGCCTTTCTGAAACACTCTTTCTGTAGAAACTGCAATTGGACATTCTGAGCGCTAAGAGGCCTCTATTGGGAAAAATAATATCTTCAAATAAAAACTACACAGAAGCATTGTGTGAAACTTATTTCTGATATGTTCATTAAGCTAACAGAGTTAAACCATACTTTGGATTGCGCAGTTCTGAACACTCTTTCTGTAGAAAATGCAAGTGGACATTCGGAGCGCTAAGAGGGTAATAGTGGAAAAAGGAATATATTCAAATATAAACTACACAGTAGCATTCTGTGAAAATTCTTTCTGTTCTGTGCATTCAACTAACAGAGTTGAACCTTACTTTTGATTGAGCCGTTCTGAAACACTCTTTCTGTAGAAACTGCAATTGGACATGCTAAGCGCTAAGAGGCCTACATTGGGAAAAAGAATATCTTCAAATAAAAACTACACAGATGCATTCTGTGAAACTTATTTCTGATCTGTAAATTCAGTTAACAGAGATAAAACATATTTTTGATTGAGTAGTTATGAAACACTCTTTTTGTAGAAAATGCAAGTGGAGATTCGGAGCGCTAAGAGGGTAATAGTGGAAAAAGGAATGTCTTCAAATATAAACTACACAGAATCATTCGGTGAAACTTCTTTCTGATCTGTGCATTCAGTTAACAGAGTTAAACCATACTTTTGATTGAGCAGATCTGAACACTCTTTCTGTAGAAAATGCAACTGGACATTTGGAGCGCTAAGAGCGTAGTAGTGGAAAAAGGAATATATTCAAATATAAACTACACAGAAGCATTCTGTGAAACTTCTTTCTGATCTGAGCATTCAGCTAACAGAGTTAAACCATACTTTTCACTGAGCAGTTTTGAAACACTCTGTCTGTAGAAAATGCAACTGGACATTCGTAGCGCTAAGTGGGTAATAGTGGAAAAAAGAATATGTTCAAATATAAACTACACAGAAGCATTGTATGAAACTTCTTTCTGTTCTGTGCATTCAACTAACAGAGTTGAACCTTACTTTTGATTGAGCCGTTCTGAAACACTCTTTCTGTAGAAACTGCAATTGGACATTCTGAGCGCTAAGAGGCCTATATTGGGAAAAAGAATGTCTACAATTAAAAACTACACAGAAGAATTGTGTGAAACTACTTTCTGTTCTGTTTGTTCAAATAAAAGAGTTGAACCTTTGTTTTGATTGAGCCGTTCTGAAACACTCTTTCTGTAGAAAATGCAAGTGGAGATTCGGAGCGCAAAGATGGTAATAGTGGAAAAAGGAATGTCTCCAAATATAAACTACACAGAATCATTCTGTGAAACTTCTTTCTGATCTGTGCATTCAGCTAACAGAGTTAAAAACATACTTTTGATTGAGCAGATCTGAACACTCTTTCTGTAGAAAATGCAACTGGACATTTGGAGCGCTAAGAGAGTAGTAGTGGAAAAAGGAATATATTCAAATATAAACTACACAGAAGCATTCTGTGAAACTTCTTTCTGATCTGAGCATTCAGCTAACAGAGTTAAACCATACTTTTGATTGAGCAGTTTTGAAACACTCTGTCTGTAGAAAATGCAACTGGACATTCGTAGCGCTAAGTGGGTAATAGTGGAAAAAAGAGTATGTTCAAATATAAACTACACAGAAGCATTGTATGAAACTTCTTTCTGTTCTGTGCATTCAACTAACAGAGTTGAACCTTATTTTTGATTGAGCCGTTCTGAAACACTCTTTCTGTAGAAACTGCAATTGGACATTCTGAGCGCTAAGAGGCCTATATTGGGAAAAAGAATGTCTACAAATAAAAACTACACAGAAGAATTGTGTGAAACTTCTTTCTGTTCTGTTTGTTCAACTAAAAGAGTTGAACCTTAGTTTTGATTGAGCCGTTCTGAAACACTCTTTCTGTAGAAAATGCAAGTGGAGATTCGGAGCGCTAAGTGGGTAATAGTGGAAAAAGGAATGTCTCCAAATATAAACTACACAGAATCATTCTGTGAAACTTCTTTCTGATCTGTACATTCAGCTAACAGAGTTAAACCATACTTTTGATTGAGCAGATCTGAACACTCTTTCTGTAGAAAATGCAACTGGACATTTGGAGCGCTAAGAGAGTAGTAGTGGAAAAAGGAATATATTCAAATATAAACTACACAGAAGCATTCTGTGAAACTTCTTTCTGATCTGAGCATTCAGCTAACAGAGTTAAACCATACTTTTCACTGAGCAGTTTTGAAACACTCTGTCTGTAGAAAATGCAACTGGACATTCATAGCGCTAAGTGGGTAATAGTGGAAAAAAGAATATGTTCAAATATAAACTACACAGAAGCATTGTATGAATCTTCTTCCTGTTCTGTGCATTCAACTAACAGAGTTGAACCTTACTTTTTATTGAGCCTTTCGGAAACACTCTTTCTGTAGAAACTGCAATTGGACATTCTGAGCGCTAAGAGGCCTCTATTGGGAAAAATAATATCTTCAGATAAAAACTACACAGAAGCATTGTGTGAAACTTATTTCTGATATGTTCATTAAGCTAACAGAGTTAAACCATACTTTTGATTGCACAGTTCTGAACACTCTTTCTGTAGAAAATGCAAGTGGACATTCGGAGCGCTAAGAGGGTAATAGTGGAAAAAGAAATATATTCAAATATAAACTACACAGTAGCATTCTGTGAAAATTCTTTCTGTTCTGTGCATTCAACTAACAGAGTTGAACCTTACTTTTGATTGAGCCGTTCTGAAACACTCTTTCTGTAGAAACTGCAATTGGACATGCTATGCGCTAAGAGGCCTACATTGGGAAAAAGAATATCTTCAAATAAAAACTACACAGATGCATTCTGTGAAACTTATTTCTGATCTGTAAATTCAGTTAACAGAGATAAAACATATTTTTGATTGAGCAGTTATGAAACACTCTTTTTGTAGAAAATGCAAGTGGAGATTCGGAGCGCTAAGAGGGTAATAGTGGAAAAAGGAATGTCTTCAAATATAAACTACACAGAATCATTCGGTGAAACTTCTTTCTGATCTGTGCATTCAGCTAACAGAGTTAAACCATACTTTTGATTGAGCAGATCTGAACACTCTTTCTGTAGAAAATGCAACTGGACATTTGGAGCGCTAAGAGCGTAGTAGTGGAAAAAGGAATATATTCAAATATAAACTACACAGAAGCATTCTGTGAAACTTCTTTCTGATCTGAGCATTCAGCTAACAGAGTTAAACCATACTTTTGATTGAGCAGTTTTGAAACACTCTGTCTGTAGAAAATGCAACTGGACATTCGTAGCGCTAAGTGGGTAATAGTGGAAAAAAGAATATGTTCAAATATAAACTACACAGAAGCATTCTGTGAAACTTCTTTCTGTTCTGTGCATTCAACTAACAGAGTTGAACCTTACTTTTGATTGAGCCGTTCTGAAACACTCTTTCTGCAGAAACTGCAATTGGACATTCTGAGCGCTAAGAGGCCTATATTGGGAAAAAGAATGTCTACAAATAAAAACTACACAGAAGAATTGTGTGAAACTTCTTTCTGTTCTGTTTGTTCAAATAAAAGAGTTGAACCTTTGTTTTGATTGAGCCGTTCTGAAACACTCTTTCTGTAGAAAATGCAAGTGGAGATTCGGAGCGCTAAGAGGGTAATAGTGGAAAAAGGAATGTCTCCAATTATAAACTACACAGAATCATTCTGTGAAACTTTTTTCTGATCTGTGCATTCAGCTAACAGAGTTAAACCATACTTTTGATTGAGCAGATCTGAACACTCTTTCTGTAGAAAATGCAACTGGACATTTGGAGCGTTAAGAGAATAGTAGTGGAAAAAGGAATATATTCAAATATAAACTACACAGAAGCATTCTGTGAAACTTCTTTCTGATCTGAGCATTCAGCTAACAGAGTTAAACCATACTTTTGATTGAGCAGTTTTGAAACACTCTGTCTGTAGAAAATGCAACTGGACATTCGTAGCGCTAAGTGGGTTATAGTGGAAAAAAAATATGTTCAAATATAAACTACACAGAAGCATTGTATGAAACTTCTTTCTGTTCTGTGCATTCAACTAACAGAGTTGAACCTTACTTTTGATTGAGCCTTTCTGAAACACTCTTTCTGTAGAAACTGCAATTGGACATTCTGAGCGCTAAGAGGCCTCTATTGGGAAAAATAATATCTTCAAATAAAAACTACACAGAAGCATTGTGTGAAACTTATTTCTGATATGTTCATTAAGCTAACAGAGTTAAACCATACTTTTGATTGCGCAGTTCTGAACACTCTTTCTGTAGAAAATGCAAGTGGACATTCGGAGCGCTAAGAGGGTAATAGTGGAAAAACGAATATATACAAATATAAACTACACAGTAGCATTCTGTGAAAATTCTTTCTGTTCTGTGCATTCAACTAACAGAGTTGAACCTTACTTTTGATTGAGCCGTTCTGAAAAACTCTTTCTGTAGAAACTGCAATTGGACATGCTAAGCGCTAAGAGGCCTACATTGGGAAAAAGAATATCTTCAAAAAAAACACAGATGCATTCTGTGAAACTTATTTCTGATCTGTAAATTCAGTTAACAGAGATAAAACATATTTTTGATTGAGCAGTTATGAAACACTCTTTTTGTAGAAAATGCAAGTGGAGATTCGGAGCGCTAAGAGGGTAATAGTGGAAAAAGGAATGTCTTCAAATATAAACTACACAGAATCATTCGGTGAAACTTTTTTCTGATCTGTGCATTCAGCTAACAGAGTTAAACCATACTTTTGATTGAGCAAATCTGAACACTCTTTCTGTAGAAAATGCAACTGGACATTTGGAGCGCTAAGAGCGTAGTATTGGAAAAGGAATATATTCAAATATAAACTACACAGAAGCATTCTGTGAAACTTCTTTCTGATCTGAGCATTCCGCTAACAGAGTTAAACCATACTTTTGATTGAGCAGTTTTGAAACACTCTGTCTGTAGAAAATGCAACTGGACATTCGTAGCGCTAAGTGGGTAATAGTGGAAAAAAGAATATGTTCAAATATAAACTACACAGAAGCATTGTATGAAACTTCTTTCTGTTCTGTGCATTCAAATAACAGAGTTGAACCTTACTTTTGATTGAGCCGTTCTAAAACACTCTTTCTGTAGAAACTGCAATTGGACATTCTGAGCGCTAAGAGGCCTATATTGGGAAAAAGAATGTCTACAAATAAATACTACACAGAAGAATTATGTGAAACTACTTTCTGTTCTGTTTGTTCAACTAAAAGAGTTGAACCTTTGTTTTGATTGAGCCGTTCTGAAACACTCTTTCTGTAGAAAATGCAAGTGGAGATTCGGAGCGCTAAGAGGGTAATAGTGGAATAAGGAATGTCTCCAAATATAAACTACACAGAATCATTCTGTGAAACTTCTTTCTGATCTGTGCATTCAGCTAACAGAGTTAAACCATACTTTTGATAGAGCAGATCTGAACACTCTTTCTGTAGAAAATGTAACTGGACATTTGGAGCGCTAAGAGAGTAGTAGTTTAAAAAGGAATATATTCAAATATAAACTACACAGAAGCATTCTGTGAAACTTCTTTCTGATCTGAGCATTCAGCTAACAGAATTAAACCATACTTTTGATTGAGCAGTTTTGTAACACTCTGTCTGTAGAAAATGCAACTGGACATTCGTAGCGCTAAGTGGGTAATAGTGGAAAAAAGAGTATGTTCAAATATAAACTACACAGAAGCATTGTATGAAACTGCTTTCTGTTCTGTGCATTCAACTAACAGAGTTGAACCTTAGTTTTGATTGAGCCTTTCTGAAACACTCTTTCTGTAGAAACTGCAATTGGACATTCTGAGCGCTAAGAGGCCTCTATTGGGAAAAATAATATCTTCAAATAAAAACTACACGGAAGCATTGTGTGAAACTTATTTCTGATATGTTCATTAAGCTAACAGAGTTAAACCATACTTTTGATTGCGCAGTTCTGAACACTCTTTCTGTAGAAAATGCAAGTGGACATTCGGAGCGCTAAGAGGGTAATAGTGGAAAAAGGAATATATTCAAATATAAACTACACAGTAGCATTCTGTGAAAATTCTTTCTGTTCTGTGCATTCAAGTAACAGAGTGGAACCTTACTTTTGATTGAGCCGTTCTGAAACACTCTTTCTGTAGAAACTGCAATTGGACATGCTAAGCGCTAAGAGGCCTACATTGGGAAAAAGAATATCTTCAAATAAAAACTACACAGATGCATTCTGTGAAACTTATTTCTGATCTGTAGATTCAGTTAACAGAGATAAAACATATTTTTGATTGAGCAGTTATGAAACACACTTTTTGTAGAAAATGCAAGTGGAGATTCGGAGCGCTAAGAGGGTAATAGTGGAAAAAGGTATGTCTTCAAATATAAACTACACAGAATCATTCGGTGAAACTTCTTTCTGATCTGTGCATTCAGCTAACAGAGTTAAACCATACTTTTGATTGAGCAGATCTGAACACTCTTTCTGTAGAAAATGCAACTGGACATTTGTAGCGCTAAGAGCGTAGTAGTGGAAAAAGGAATATATTCAAATATAAACTACACAGAAGCATTCTGTGAAACTTCTTTCTGATCTGAGCATTCAGCTAACAGAGTTAAAACATACTTTTGATTGAGCAGTTTTGAAACACTCTGTCTGTAGAAAATGCAACTGGACATTCGTAGCGCTAAGTGGGTAATAGTGGAAAAAAGAATATGTTCAAATATAAACTACACAGAAGCATTCTGTGAAACTTCTTTCTGTTCTGTGCATTCAACTAACAGAGTTGAACCTTACTTTTGATTGAGCCGTTCTGAAACACTCTTTCTGTAGAAACTGCAATTGGACATTCTGAGCGCTAAGAGGCCTATATTGGGAAAAAGAATGTCTACAAATAAAAACTACACAGAAGAATTGTGTGAAACTTCTTTCTGTTCTGTTTGTTCAAATAAAAGAGTTGAACCTTTGTTTTGATTGAGCCGTTCTGAAACACTCTTTCTGTAGAAAATGCAAGTGGAGATTCGGAGCGCTAAGAGGGTAATAGTGGAATAAGGAATGTCTCCAAATATAAACTACACAGAATCATTCTGTGAAACTTCTTTCTGATCTGTGCATTCAGCTAACAGAGTTAAACCATACTTTTGATAGAGCAGATCTGAACACTCTTTCTGTAGAAAATGTAACTGGACATTTGGAGCGCTAAGAGAGTAGTAGTTTAAAAAGGAATATATTCAAATATAAACTACACAGAAGCATTCTGTGAAACTTCTTTCTGATCTGAGCATTCAGCTAACAGAATTAAACCATACTTTTGATTGAGCAGTTTTGTAACACTCTGTCTGTAGAAAATGCAACTGGACATTCGTAGCGCTAAGTGGGTAATAGTGGAAAAAAGAGTATGTTCAAATATAAACTACACAGAAGCATTGTATGAAACTGCTTTCTGTTCTGTGCATTCAACTAACAGAGTTGAACCTTAGTTTTGATTGAGCCTTTCTGAAACACTCTTTCTGTAGAAACTGCAATTGGACATTCTGAGCGCTAAGAGGCCTCTATTGGGAAAAATAATATCTTCAAATAAAAACTACACGGAAGCATTGTGTGAAACTTATTTCTGATATGTTCATTAAGCTAACGGAGTTAAACCATACTTTTGATTGCGCAGTTCTGAACACTCTTTCTGTAGAAAATGCAAGTGGACATTCGGAGCGCTAAGAGGGTAATAGTGGAAAAAGGAATATATTCAAATATAAACTACACAGTAGCATTCTGTGAAAATTCTTTCTGTTCTGTGCATTCAAGTAACAGAGTGGAACCTTACTTTTGATTGAGCCGTTCTGAAACACTCTTTCTGTAGAAACTGCAATTGGACATGCTAAGCGCTAAGAGGCCTACATTGGGAAAAAGAATATCTTCAAATAAAAACTACACAGATGCATTCTGTGAAACTTATTTCTGATCTGTAGATTCAGTTAACAGAGATAAAACATATTTTTGATTGAGCAGTTATGAAACACACTTTTTGTAGAAAATGCAAGTGGAGATTCGGAGCGCTAAGAGGGTAATAGTGGAAAAAGGTATGTCTTCAAATATAAACTACACAGAATCATTCGGTGAAACTTCTTTCTGATCTGTGCATTCAGCTAACAGAGTTAAACCATACTTTTGATTGAGCAGATCTGAACACTCTTTCTGTAGAAAATGCAACTGGACATTTGTAGCGCTAAGAGCGTAGTAGTGGAAAAAGGAATATATTCAAATATAAACTACACAGAAGCATTCTGTGAAACTTCTTTCTGATCTGAGCATTCAGCTAACAGAGTTAAAACATACTTTTGATTGAGCAGTTTTGAAACACTCTGTCTGTAGAAAATGCAACTGGACATTCGTAGCGCTAAGTGGGTAATAGTGGAAAAAAGAATATGTTCAAATATAAACTACACAGAAGCATTTTGTGAAACTTCTTTCTGTTCTGTGCATTCAACTAACAGAGTTGAACCTTACTTTTGATTGAGCCGTTCTGAAACACTCTTTCTGTAGAAACTGCAATTGGACATTCTGAGCGCTAAGAGGCCTATATTGGGAAAAAGAATGTCTACAAATAAAAACTACACAGAAGAATTGTGTGAAACTTCTTTCTGTTCTGTTTGTTCAAATAAAAGAGTTGAACCTTTGTTTTGATTGAGCCGTTCTGAAACACTCTTTCTGTAGAAAATGCAAGTGGAGATTCGGAGCGCTAAGAGGGTAATAGTGGAAAAAGGAATGTCTCCAAATATAAACTACACAGAATCATTCTGTGAAACTTCTTTCTGATCTGTGCATTCAGCTAACAGATTTAAAACATACTTTTGATTGAGCAGATCTGAACACTCTTTCTGTAGAAAATGCAACTGGACATTTGGAGCGCTAAGAGAGTAGTAGTGGAAAAAGGAATATATTCAAATATAAACTACACAGAAGCATTCTGTGAAACTTCTTTCTGATCTGAGCATTCAGCTAACAGAGTTAAACCATACTTTTGATTGAGCAGTTTTGAAACACTCTGTCTGTAGAAAATGCAACTGGACATTCGTAGCGCTAAGTGGGTAATAGTGGAAAAAAGAGTATGTTCAAATATAAACTACACAGAAGCATTGTATGAAACTTCTTTCTGTTCTGTGCATTCAACAAACAGAGTTGAACCTTACTTTTGATTGAGCCTTTCTGAAACACTCTTTCTGTAGAAACTGCAATTGGACATTCTGAGCGCTAAGAGGCCTCTATTGGGAAAAATAATATCTTCTGATAAAAACTACACAGAAGCATTGTGTGAAACTTATTTCTGATATGTTCATTAAGCTAACAGAGTTAAACCATACTTTTGATTGCGCAGTTCTGAACACTCTTTCTGTAGAACATGCAAGTGGACATTCGGAGCGCTAAGAGGGTAATATTGGAAAAAGGAATATATTCAAATATAAACTACACAGTAGCATTCTGTGAAAATAATTTCTGTTCTGTGCATTCAACTAACAGAGTTGAACCTTACTTTTGATTGAGCCTTTCTGAAACACTCTTTCTGTAGAAACTGCAATTGGACATGCTAAGCGCTAAGAGGCCTACATTGGGAAAAAGAATATCTTCAAATAAAAACTACACAGATGCATTCTGTGAAACTTATTTCTGATCTGTAGATTCAGTTAACAGAGATAAAACATATTTTTGATTGAGCAGTTATGAAACACACTTTTTGTAGAAAATGCAAGTGGAGATTCGGAGCGCTAAGAGGGTAATAGTGGAAAAAGGTATGTCTTCAAATATAAACTACACAGAATCATTCGGTGAAACTTCTTTCTGATCTGTGCATTCAGCTAACAGAGTTAAACCATACTTTTGATTGAGCAGATCTGAACACTCTTTCTGTAGAAAATGCAACTGGACATTTGGAGCGCTAAGAGAGTAGTAGTGGAAAAAGGAATATATTCAAATATAAACTACACAGAAGCATTCTGTGAAACTTCTTTCTGATCTGAGCATTCAGCTAACAGAGTTAAACCATACTTTTGATTGAGCAGTTTTGAAACACTCTGTCTGTAGAAAATGCAACTGGACATTCGTAGCGCTAAGTGGGTAATAGTGGAAAAAAGAGTATGTTCAAATATAAACTACACAGAAGCATTGTATGAAACTTCTTTCTGTTCTGTGCATTCAACTAACAGAGTTGAACCTTACTTTTGATTGAGCCTTTCTGAAACACTCTTTCTGTAGAAACTGCAATTGGACATTCTGAGCGCTAAGAGGCCTCTATTGGGAAAAATAATATCTTCAGATAAAAACTACACAGAAGCATTGTGTGAAACTTATTTCTGATATGTTCATTTAGCTAACAGAGTTAAACCATACTATTGATTGCGCAGTTCTGAACACTCTTTCTGTAGAACATGCAAGTGGACATTCAGAGCGCTAAGAGGGTAATAGTGGAAAAAGGAATATATTCAAATATAAACTACACAGTAGCATTCTGTGAAAATAATTTCTGTTCTGTGCATTCAACTAACAGAGTTGAACCTTACTTTTGATTGAGCCTTTCTGAAACACTCTTTCTGTAGAAACTGCAATTGGACATGCTAAGCGCTAAGAGGCCTACATTGGGAAAAAGAATATCTTCAAATAAAAACTACACAGATGCATTCTGTGAAACTTATTTCTGATCTGTAGATTCAGTTAACAGAGATAAAACATATTTTTGATTGAGCAGTTATGAAACACTCTTTTTGTAGAAAATGCAAGTGGAGATTCGGAGCGCTGAGAGGGTAATAGTGGAAAAAGGAATGTCTTCAAATATAAACTACACAGAATAATTCGGTGAAAGTTCTTTCTGATCTGTGCATTCAGCTAACAGAGTTAAACCATACTTTTGATTGAGCAGATCTGAACACTCTTTCTGTAGAAAATGCAACTGGACATTTGGAGCGCTAAGAGCGTAGTAGTGGAAAAAGGAATATATTCAAATATAAACTACACAGAAGCATTCTGTGAAACTTCTTTCTGATCTGAGCATTCAGCTAACAGAGTTAAACCATACTTTTGATTGAGCAGTTTTGAAACACTCTGTCTGTAGAAAATGCAACTGGACATTCGTAGCGCTAAGTGGGTAATAGTGGAAAAAAGAATATGTTCAAATATAAACTACACAGAAGCATTGTATGAAACTTCTTTCTGTTCTGTGCATTCAACTAACAGAGTTGAACCTTACTTTTGATTGAGCCGTTCTGAAACACTCTTTCTGTAGAAACTGCAATTGGACATTCTGAGCGCTAAGAGGCCTATATTGGGAAAAAGAATGTCTACAAATAAAAACTACACAGAAGAATTGTGTGAAACTTCTTTCTGTTCTGTTTGTTCAACTAAAAGAGTTGAACCTTAGTTTTGATTGAGCCGTTCTGAAACACTCTTTCTGTAGAAAATGCAAGTGGAGATTCGGAGCGCTAAGAGGGTAATAGTGGAAAAAGGAATGTCTCCAAATATAAACTACACGGAATCATTCTGTGAAACTTCTTTCTGATCTGTGCATTCAGCTAACAGAGTTAAACCATACTTTTGATTGAGCAGATCTGAACACTCTTTCTGTAGAAAATGCAACTGGACATTTGGAGCGCTAAGAGAGTAGTAGTGGAAAAAGGAATATATTCAAATATAAACTACACAGAAGCATTCTGTGAAACTTCTTTCTGATCTGAGCATTCAGCTAACAGAGTTAAACCATACTTTTGATTGAGCAGTTTTGAAACACTCTGTCTGTAGAAAATGCAACTGGACATTCGTAGCGCTAAGTGGGTAATAGTGGAAAAAAGAATATGTTCAAATATAAACTACACAGAAGCATTGTATGAAACTTCTTTCTGTTCTGTGCATTCAACTAACAGAGTTGAACCTTACTTTTGATTGAGCCGTTCTGAAACACTCTTTCTGTAGAAACTGCAATTGGACATTCTGAGCGCTAAGAGGCCTCTATTGGGAAAAATAATATCTTCAGATAAAAACTACACAGAAGCATTGTGTGAAACTTATTTCTGATATGTTCATTAAGCTAACAGATTTAAACCATACTTTTGATTGCGCAGTTCTGAACACTCTTTCTGTAGAAAATGCAAGTGGACATTCGGAGCGCTAAGAGGGTAATAGTGGAAAAAGGAATATATTCAAATATAAACTACACAGTAGCATTCTGTGAAAATTCTTTCTGTTCTGAGCATTCAACTAACAGAGTTGAACCTTACTTTTGATTGAGCCGTTCTGAAACACTCTTTCTGTAGAAACTGCAATTGGACATGCTAAGCGCTAAGAGGCCTATATTGGGAAAAAGAATATCTTCAAATAAAAACTACACAGATGCATTCTGTGAAACTTATTTCTGATCTGTAAATTCAGTTAACAGAGATAAAACATATTTTTGATTGAGCAGATATGAAACACTCTTTTTGTAGAAAATGCAAGTGGAGATTCAGAGCGCTAAGAGGGTAATAGTGGAAAAAGGAATGTCTTCAAATATAAACTACACAGAATCATTAGGTGGAACTTCTTTCTGATCTGTGCATTCAGCTAACAGAGTTAAACCATACTTTTGATTGAGCAGATCTGAACACTCTTTCTGTAGAAAATGCAACTGGACATTTGGAGCGCTAAGAGCGTAGTAGTGGAAAAATGAATATATTCAAATATAAACTACACAGAAGCATTCTTTGAAACTTCTTTCTGATCTGAGCATTCAGCTAACAGAGTTAAACCATACTTTTGATTGAGCAGTTTTGAAACACTCTGTCTGTAGAAAATGCAACTGGACATTCGTAGCGCTAAGTGGGTAATAGTGGAAAAAAGAATATGTTCAAATATAAACTACACAGAAGCATTGTATGAAACTTCTTTCTGTTCTGTGCATTCAACTAACAGAGTTGAACCTTACTTTTGATTGAGCCGTTCTGAAACTCTCTTTCTGTAGAAACTGCAATTGGACATTCTGAGCGCTAAGAGGCCTATATTGGGAAAAAGAATGTCTACAAATAAAAACTACACAGAAGAATTGTGTGAAACTTCTTTCTGTTCTGTTTGTTCAACTAAAAGAGTTGAACCTTAGTTTTGATTGAGCCGTTCTGAAACACTCTTTCTGTAGAAAATGCAAGTGGAGATTCGGAGCGCTAAGAGGGTAATAGTGGAAAAAGGAATGTCTCCAAATATAAACTACACAGAATCATTCTGTGAAACTTCTTTCTGATCTGTGCATTCAGCTAACAGAGTTAAACCATACTTTTGATTGAGCAGATCTGAACACTCTTTCTTTAGAAAATGCAACTGGACATTTGGAGCGCTAAGAGAGTAGTAGTGGAAAAAGGAATATATTCAAATATAAACTACACAGAAGCATTCTGTGAAACTTCTTTCTGATCTAAGCATTCAGCTAACAGAGTTAAACCATACTTTTGATTGAGCAGTTTTGAAACACTCTGTCTGTAGAAAATGCAACTGGACATTCGTAGCGCTAAGTGGGTAATAGTGGAAAAAAGAATATGTTCAAATATAAACTACACAGAAGCATTGTATGAAACTTCTTTCTGTTCTGTGCATTCCACTAACAGAGTTGAACCTTACTTTTGATTGAGCCTTTCTGAAACACTCTTTCCGTAGAAACTGCAATTGGACATTCTGAGCGCTAGGAGGCCTCTATTGGGAAAAATAATATCTTCAGATAAAAACTACACAGAAGAATTGTGTGAAACTTATTTCTGATATGTTCATTAAGCTAACAGAGTTAAACCATACTTTTGATTGCGCAGTTCTGAACACTCTTTCTGTAGAACATGCAAGTGGACATTCGGAGCGCTAAGAGGGTAATAGTGGAAAAAGGAATATATTCAAATATAAACTACACAGTAGCATTCTGTGAAAATTCTTTCTGTTCTGTGCATTCAACTAACAGAGTTGAACCTTACTTTTGATTGAGCCGTTCTGAAACACTCTTTCTGTAGAAACTGCAATTGGACATGCTAAGCGCTAAGAGGCCTATATTGGGAAAAAGAATATCTTCAAATAAAAACTACACAGATGCATTCTGTGAAACATATTTCTGATCTGTAAATTCAGTTAACAGAGATAAAACATATTTTTGATTGAGCAGTTATGAAACACTCTTTTTGTAGAAAATGCAAGTGGAGATTCGGAGCGCTAAGAGGGTAATAGTGGAAAAAGGAATGTCTTCAAATATAAACTACACAGAATCATTCGGTGAAACTTCTTTCTGATCTGTGCATTCAGCTAACAGAGTTAAACCATACTTTGGATTGAGCAGATCTGCACACTCTTTCTGTAGAAAATGCAACTGGGCATTTGGAGCGCTAAGAGCGTATTAGTGGAAAAAGGAATATATTCAAATATAAACTACACAGAAGAATTCTGTGAAACTTCTTTCTGATCTGAGCATTCAGCTAACAGAGTTAAACCATACTTTTGATTGAGCAGTTTTGAAACACTCTGTCTGTAGAAAATGCAACTGGACATTCGTAGCGCTAAGTGGGTAATAGTGGAAAAAAGAATATGTTCAAATATAAACTACACAGAAGCATTGTATGAAACTTCTTTCTGTTCTGTGCATTCAACTAACAGAGTTGAACCTTACTTTTGATTGAGCCGTTCTGAAACACTCTTTCTGTAGAAACTGCAATTGGACATTCTGAGCGCTAAGAGGCCTATATTGGGAAAAAGAATGTCTACAAATAAAAACTACACAGAAGAATTGTGTGAAACTTCTTTCTGTTCTGTTTGTTCAACTAAAAGAGTTGAACCTTAGTTTTGATTGAGCCGTTCTGAAACACTCTTTCTGTAGAAAATGCAAGTGGAGATTCGGAGCGCTAAGAGGGTAATAGTGGAAAAAGGAATGTCTCCAAATATAAACTACACAGAATCATTCTGTGAAACTTCTTTCTGATCTGTGCATTCAGCTAACAGAGTTAAACCATACTTTTGATTGAGCAGATCTGAACACTCTTTCTTTAGAAAATGCAACTGGACATTTGGAGCGCTAAGAGAGTAGTAGTGGAAAAAGGAATATATTCAAATATAAACTACACAGAAGCATTCTGTGAAACTTCTTTCTGATCTGAGCATTCAGCTAACAGAGTTAAACCATACTTTTGATTGAGCAGTTTTGAAACACTCTGTCTGTAGAAAATGCAACTGGACATTCGTAGCGCTAAGTGGGTAATAGTGGAAAAAAGAATATGTTCAAATATAAACTACACAGAAGCATTGTATGAAACTTCTTTCTGTTCTGTGCATTCCACTAACAGAGTTGAACCTTACTTTTGATTGAGCCTTTCTGAAACACTCTTTCCGTAGAAACTGCAATTGGACATTCTGAGCGCTAAGAGGCCTCTATTGGGAAAAATAATATCTTCAGATAAAAACTACACAGAAGCATTGTGTGAAACTTATTTCTGATATGTTCATTAAGCTAACAGAGTTAAACCATACTTTTGATTGCGCAGTTCTGAACACTCTTTCTGTAGAACATGCAAGTGGACATTCGGAGCGCTAAGAGGGTAATAGTGGAAAAAGGAATATATTCATATATAAACTACACAGTAGCATTCTGTGAAAATACTTTCTGTTCTGTGCATTCAACTAACAGAGTTGAACCTTACTTTTGATTGAGCCGTTCTGAAACACTCTTTCTGTAGAAACTGCAATTGGACATGCTAAGCGCTAAGAGGCCTACATTGGGAAAAAAATATCTTCAAATAAAAACTACACAGATGCATTCTGTGAAACTTATTTCTGATCTGTAAATTCATTTTACAGAGATACAACATATTTTTGATTGAGCAGTTATGAAACACTCTTTTTGTAGAAAATGCAAGTGGAGATTCGGAGCGCTAAGAGGGTAATAGTGGAAAAAGGAATGTCTTCAAATATAAACTACACAGAATCATTCGGTGAAACTTCTTTCTGATCTGTGCATTCAGCTAACAGAGTTAAACCATACTTTTGATTGAGCAGATCTGAACACTCTTTCTGTAGAAAATGCAACTGGACATTTGGAGCGCTAAGAGCGTAGTAGTGGAAAAAGGAATATATTCAAATATAAACTACACAGAAGCATTCTGTGAAACTTCTTTCTGATCTGAGCATTCAGCTAACAGAGTTAATCCATACTTTTGATTGAGCAGTTTTGAAACTCTCTGTCTGTAGAAAATGCAACTGGACATTCGTAGCGCTAAGTGGGTAATAGTGGAAAAAAGAATATGTTCAAATATAAACTACACAGAAGCATTGTATGAAACTTCTTTCTGTTCTGTGCATTCAACTAACAGAGTTGAACCTTACTTTTGATTGAGCCGTTCTGAAACACTCTTTCTGTAGAGACTGCAATTGGACATTCTGAGCGCTAAGAGGCCTATATTGGGAAAAAGAATGTCTACAAATAAAAACTACACAGAAGAATTGTGTGAAACTTCTTTCTGTTCTGTTTGTTCAACTAAAAGAGTTGAAACTTAGTTTTGATTGAGCCGTTCTGAAACACTCTTTCTGTAGAAAATGCAAGTGGAGATTCGGAGCGCTAAGAGGGTAATAGTGGAAAAAGGAATGTCTCCAAATATAAACTACACAGAATCATTCTGTGAAACTTCTTTCTGATCTGTGCATTCAGCTAACAGAGTTAAACCATAATTTTGATTGAGCAGATCTGAACACTCTTTCTGTAGAAAATGCAACTGGACATTTGGAGCGCTAAGAGAGTAGTAGTGGAAAAAGGAATATATTCAAATATAAACTACACAGAAGCATTCTGTGAAACTTCTTTCTGATCTGAGCATTCAGCTAACAGACTTAAACCATACTTTTGATTGAGCAGTTTTGAAACACTCTGTCTGTAGAAAATGCAACTGGACATTCGTAGCGCTAAGTGGGTAATAGTGGAAAAAAGAATATGTTCAAATATAAACTACACAGAAGCATTGTATGAAACTACTTTCTGTTCTGTGCATTCAACTAACAGAGTTGAACCTTACTTTTGATTGAGCCGTTCTGAAACACGCTTTCTGTAGAAACTGCAATTGGACATTCTGAGCGCTAAGAGGCCTCTATTGGGAAAAATAATATCTTCAGATAAAAACTACACAGAAGCATTGTGTGAAACTTATTTCTGATATGTTCATTAAGCTAACAGAGTTAAACCATACTTTTGATTGCGCAGTTCTGAACACTCTTTCTGTAGAAAATGCAAGTGGACATTCGGAGCGCTAAGAGGTTAATAGTGGAAAAAGGAATATATTCAAATATAAACTACACAGTAGCATTCTGTGAAAATTCTTTCTGTTCTGTGCATTCAACTAACAGAGTTGAACCTTACTTTTGATTGAGCCGTTCTGAAACACTCTTTCTGTAGAAACTGCAATTGGATATGCTAAGCGCTAAGAGGCCTATATTGGGAAAAAGAATATCTTCAAATAAAAACTACACAGATGCATTCTGTGAAACTTATTTCTGATCTGTAAATTCAGTTAACAGAGATAAAACATATTTTTGATTGAGCAGTTATGAAACACTCTTTTTGTAGAAAATGCAAGTGGAGATTCGGAGCGCTAAGAGGGTAATAGTGGAAAAAGGAATGTCTTCAAATATAAACTACACAGAATCATTCGGTGAAACTTCTTTCTGATCTGTGCATTCAGCTAACAGAGTTAAACCATACTTTGGATTGAGCAGATCTGAACACTCTTTCTGTAGAAAATGCAACTGGGCATTTGGAGCGCTAAGAGCGTATTAGTGGAAAAAGGAATATATTCAAATATAAACTACACAGAAGCATTCTGTGAAACTTCTTTCTGATCTGAGCATTCAGCTAACAGAGTTAAACCATACTTTTGATTGAGCAGTTTTGAAACACTCTGTCTGTAGAAAATGCAACTGGACATTCGTAGCGCTAAGTGGGTAATAGTGGAAAAAAGAATATGTTCAAATATAAACTACACAGAAGCATTGTATGAAACTTCTTTCTGTTCTGTGCATTCAACTAACAGAGTTGAACCTTACTTTTGATTGAGCCGTTCTGAAACACTCTTTCTGTAGAAACTGCAATTGGACATTCTGAGCGCTAAGAGGCCTATATTGGGAAAAAGAATGTCTACAAATAAAAACTACACAGAAGAATTGTGTGAAACTTCTTTCTGTTCTGTTTGTTCAACTAAAAGAGTTGAACCTTAGTTTTGATTGAGCCGTTCTGAAACACTCTTTCTGTAGAAAATGCAAGTGGAGATTCGGAGCGCTAAGAGGGTAATAGTGGAAAAAGGAATGTCTCCAAATATAAACTACACAGAATCATTCTGTGAAACTTCTTTCTGATCTTTGCATTCAGCTAACAGAGTTAAACCATACTTTTGATTGAGCAGATCTGAACACTCTTTCTTTAGAAAATGCAACTGGATATTTGGAGCGCTAAGAGAGTAGTAGTGGAAAAAGGAATATATTCAAATATAAACTACACAGAAGCATTCTGTGAAACTTCTTTCTGATCTGAGCATTCAGCTAACAGAGTTAAACCATACTTTTGATTGAGCAGTTTTGAAACACTCTGTCTGTAGAAAATGCAACTGGACATTCGTAGCGCTAAGTGGGTAATAGTGGAAAAAAGAATATGTTCAAATATAAACTACACAGAAGCATTGTATGAAACTTCTTTCTGTTCTGTGCATTCCACTAACACAGTTGAACCTTACTTTTGATTGAGCCTTTCTGAAACACTCTTTCCGTAGGAACTGCAATTGGACATTCTGAGCGCTAAGAGGCCTCTATTGGGAAAAATAATATCTTCAGATAAAAACTACACAGAAGCATTGTGTGAAACTTATTTCTGATATGTTCATTAAGCTAACAGAGTTAAACCATACTTTTGATTGCGCAGTTCTGAACACTCTTTCTGTAGAACATGCAAGTGGACATTCGGAGCGCTAAGAGGGTAATAGTGGAAAAAGGAATATATTCATATATAAACTACACAGTAGCATTCTGTGAAAATACTTTCTGTTCTGTGCATTCAACTAACAGAGTTGAACCTTACTTTTGATTGAGCCGTTCTGAAACACTCTTTCTGTAGAAAGTGCAATTGGACATGCTAAGCGCTAAGAGGCCTACATTGGGAAAAAAATATCTTCAAATAAAAACTACACAGATGCATTCTGTGAAACTTATTTCTGATCTGTAAATTCATTTAACAGAGATACAACATATTTTTGATTGAGCAGTTATGAAACACTCTTTTTGTAGAAAATGCAAGTGGAGATTCGGAGCGCTAAGAGGGTAATAGTGGAAAAAGTAATGTCTTCAAATATAAACTACACAGAAACATTCGGTGAAACTTCTTTCTGATCTGTGCATTCAGCTAACAGAGTTAAACCATACTTTTGATTGAGCAGATCTGAACACTCTTTCTGTAGAAAATGCAACTGGACATTTGGAGCGCTAAGAGCGTAGTAGTGGAAAAAGGAATATATTCAAATATAAACTACACAGAAGCATTCTGTGAAACTTCTTTCTGATCTGAGCATTCAGCTAACAGAGTTAATCCATACTTTTGATTGAGCAGTTTTGAAACACTCTGTCTGTAGAAAATGCAACTGGACATTCGTAGCGCTAAGTGGGTAATAGTGGAAAAAAGAATATTTTCAAATATAAACTACACAGAAGCATTGTATGAAACTTCTTTCTGTTCTGTGCATTCAACTAACAGAGTTGAACCTTACTTTTGATTGAGCCGTTCTGAAACACTCTTTCTGTAGAAACTGCAATTGGACATTCTGAGCGCTAAGAGGCCTATATTGGGAAAAAGAATGTCTACAAATAAAAACTACACAGAAGAATTGTGTGAAACTTCTTTCTGTTCTGTTTGTTCAACTAAAAGAGTTGAACCTTAGTTTTGATTGAGCCGTTCTGAAACACTCTTTCTGTAGAAAATGCAAGTGGAGATTCGGGGCGCTAAGAGGGTAATAGTGGAAAAAGGAATGTCTCCAAATATAAACTACACAGAATCATTCTGTGAAACTTCTTTCTGATCTGTGCATTCAGCTAACAGAGTTAAACCATAATTTTGATTGAGCAGATCTGAACACTCTTTCTGTAGAAAATGCAACTGGACATTTTGAGCGCTAAGAGAGTAGTAGTGGAAAAAGGAATATATTCAAATATAAACTACACAGAAGCATTCTGTGAAACTTCTTTCTGATCTGAGCATTCAGCTAACAGAGTTAAACCATACTTTTGATTGAGCAGTTTTGAAACACTCTGTCTGTAGAAAATGCAACTGGACATTCGTAGCGCTAAGTGGGTAATAGTGGAAAAAAGAATATGTTCAAATATAAACTACACAGAAGCATTGTATGAAACTTCTTTCTGTTCTGTGCATTCAACTAACAGAGTTGAACCTTACTTTTTATTGAGCCGTTCTGAAACACTCTTTCTGTAGAAACTGCAATTGGACATTCTGAGCGCTAAGAGGCCTCTATTGGGAAAAATAATATCTTCAGATAAAAACTACACAGAAGCATTGTGTGAAACTTATTTCTGATATGTTCATTAAGCAAACAGAGTTAAACCATACTTTTGATTGCGCAGTTCTGAACACTCTTTCTGTAGAAAATGCAAGTGGACATTCGGAGCGCTAAGAGGGTAATAGTGGAAAAAGGAATATATTCAAATATAAACTACACAGTAGCATTCTGTGAAAATTCTTTCTGTTCTGTGCATTCAACTAACAGAGTTGAACCCTACTTTTGATTGAGCCGTTCTGAAACACTCTTTCTGTAGAAACTGCAATTGGACATGCTAAGCGCTAAGAGGCCTACATTGGGAAAAATAATATCTTCAAATAAAAACTACACAGATGCATTCTGTGAAACTTATTTCTGATCTGTAAATTCAGTTAACAGAGATAAAACATATTTTTGATTGAGCAGTTATGAAACACTCTTTTTGTAGAAAATGCAAGTGGAGATTCGGAGCGCTAAGAGGGTAATAGTGGAAAAAGGAATGTCTTCAAATATAAACTACACAGAATCATTCGGTGAAACTTCTTTCTGATCTGTGCATTCAGCTAACAGAGTTAAACCATACTTTTGATTGAGCAGATCTGAACACTCTTTCTGTAGAAAATGCAACTGGACATTTGGAGCGCTAAGAGCGTAGTAGTGGAAAAAGGAATATATTCAAATATAAACTACACAGAAGCATTCTGTGAAACTTCTTTCTGATCTGAGCATTCAGCTAACAGAGTTAAACCATACTTTTGATTGAGCAGTTTTGAAACACTCTGTCTGTAGAAAATGCAACTGGACATTCGTAGCGCTAAGTGGGTAATAGTGGAAAAAAGAATATTTTCAAATATAAACTACACAGAAGCATTGTATGAAACTACTTTCTGTTCTGTGCATTCAACTAACAGAGTTGAACCTTACTTTTGATTGAGCCGTTCTGAAACACTCTTTCTGTAGAAAGTGCAATTAGACATTCTGAGCGCTAAGAGGCCTATATTGGGATAAAGAATGTCTACAAATAAAAACTACACAGAAGGATTGTGTGAAACTTCTTTCTGTTCTGTTTGTTCAACTAAAAGAATTGAACCTTAGTTTTGATTGAGCCGTTCTGAAACACTCTTTCTGTAGAAAATGCAAGTGGAGATTCGGAGCGCTAAGAGGGTAATAGTGGAAAAAGGAATGTCTCCAAATATAAACTACACAGAATCATTCTGTGAAACTTCTTTCTGATCTGTGCCTTCAGCTAACAGAGTTAAACCATACTTTTGATTGAGCAGATCTGAACACTCTTTCTGTAGAAAATGCAACTGGACATTTGGAGCGCTAAGAGAGTAGTAGTGGAAAAAGGAATATATTCAAATATAAACTACACAGAAGCACTCTGTGAAACTTCTTTCTGATCTGAGCATTCAGCTAACAGAGTTAAACCATACTTTTGATTGAGCAGTTTTGAAACACTCTGTCTGTAGAAAATGCAACTGGACATTCGTAGCGCTAACTGGGTAATAGTGGAAAAAAGAATATGTTCAAATATAAGCTACACAGAAGCATTGTATGAAACTTCTTTCTGTTCTGTACATTCAACTAACAGAGTTGAACCTTACTTTTAATTGAGCCTTTCTGAAACACTCTTTCTGTAGAAACTGCAATTGGACATTCTGAGCGCTAAGAGGCCTCTATTGGGAAAAATAATATCTTCAAATAAAAACTACACAGAAGCATTGTGTGAAACTTATTTCTGATATGTTCATTAAGCTAACAGAGTTAAACCATACTTGTTATTGCGCAGTTCTGAACACTCTTTCTGTAGAAAATGCAAGTGGACATTCGGAGCGCTAAGAGGGTAATAGTGGAAAAAGGAATATATTCAAATATAAACTACACAGTAGCATTCTGTGAAAATTCTTTCTGTTCTGTGCATTCAACTAACAGAGTTGAACCCTACTTTTGATTGAGCCGTTCTGAAACACTCTTTCTGTAGAAACTGCAATTGGACATGCTAAGCGCTAAGAGGCCTACATTGGGAAAAAGAATATCTTCAAATAAAAACTACACAGATGCATTCTGTGAAACTTATTTCTGATCTGTAAATTCAGTTAACAGAGATAAAACATATTTTTGATTGAGCAGTTATGAAACACCCTTTTTGTAGAAAATGCAAGTGGAGATTCTGAGCGCTAAGAGGGTAATAGTGGAAAAAGGAATGTCTTCAAATATAAACTACACAGAATCATTCGGTGAAACTTCTTTCTGATCTGTGCATTCAGCTAACATAGTTAAACCATAGTTTTGATTGAGCAGATCTGAACACTCTTTCTGTAGAAAATGCAACTGGACATTTCGAGCGCTAAGAGCGTAGTAGTGGAAAAAGGAATATATTCAAATATAAACTACACAGAAGCATTCTGTGAAACTTCTTTCTGATCTGAGCATTCAGCTAACAGAATTAAACCATACTTTTGATTGAGCAGTTTTGAAACACTCTGTCTGTAGAAAATGCAACTGGACATTCGTAGCGCTAAGTGGGTAATAGTGGAAAAAAGAATATGTTCAAATATAAACTACACAGAAGCATTGTATGAAACTTCTTTCTGTTCCGTGCATTCAACTAACAGAGTTGAACCTTACTTTTGATTGAGCCGTTCTGAAACACTCTTTCTGTAGAAACTGCAATTGGACATTCTGAGCGCTAAGAGGCCTATATTGGGAAAAAGAATGTCTACAAATAAAAACTACACAGAAGAATTGTGTGAAACTTCTTTCTGTTCTGTTTGTTCAACTAAAAGAGTTGAACCTTAGTTTTGATTGAGCCGTTCTGAAACACTCTTTCTGTAGAAAATGCAAGTGGAGATTCGGAGCGCTAAGAGGGTAATAGTGGAAAAAGGAATGTCTCCAAATATAAACTACACAGAATCATTCTGTGAAACTTCTTTCTGATCTGTGCATTCAGATAACAGAGTTAAACCATACTTTTGATTGAGCAGATCTGAACACTCTTTCTGTAGAAAATGCAACTGGACATTTGGAGCGCTAAGAGAGTAGTAGTGGAAAAATGAATATATTCAAATATAAACTACACCGAAGCATTCTGTGAAACTTCTTTCTGATCTGAGCATTCAGCTAACAGAGTTAAACCATACTTTTGATTGAGCAGTTTTGAAACACTCTGTCTGTAGAAAATGCAACTGGACATTCGTAGCGCTAAGTGGGTAATAGTGGAAAAAAGAATATGTTCAAATATAAACTACACAGAAGCATTGTATGAAACTTCTTTCTGTTCTGTGCATTCAACTAACAGAGTTGAACCTTACTTTTGATTGAGCCTTTCTGAAACACTCTTTCTGTAGAAACTGCAATTGGACATTCTGAGCGCTAAGAGGCCTCTATTGGGAAAAATAATATCTTCAAATAAAAACTACACAGAAGCATTGTGTCAAACTTATTTCTGATATGTTCATTAAGCTAACAGAGTTAAACCATACTTTTGATTGCGCAGTTCTGAACAATCTTTCTGTAGAAAATGCAAGTGGACATTCGGAGCGCTAAGAGGGTAATAGTGGAAAAAGGAATGTATTCAAATATAAACTACACAGTAGCATTCTGTGAAAATTCTTTCTGTTCTGTGCATTCAACTAACAGAGTTGAACCTTACTTTTGATTGAGCCGTTCTGAAACACTGTTTCTGTAGAAAATGCAATTGGACATGCTAAGCGCTAAGAGGCCTACATTGGGAAAAAGAATATCTTCAAATAAAAACTACACAGATGCATTCTGTGAAACTTATTTCTGATCTGTAAATTCAGATAACAGAGATAAAACATATTTTTGATTGAGCAGTTATGAAACACTCTTTTTGTAGAAAATGCAAGTGGAGATTCGGAGCGCTAAGTGGGTAATAGTGGAAAAAGGAATGTCTTCAAATATAAACTACACAGAATCATTCGGTGAAACTTCTTTCTGATCTGTGCATTCAGCTAACAGTGTTAAACCATACTTTTGTTTGAGCAGATCTGAACACTCTTTCTGTAGAAAATGCAACTGGACATTTGGAGCGCTAAGAGCGTAGTAGTGGAAAAAGGAATATATTCAAATATAAACTACACAGAAGCATTCTGTGAAACTTCTTTCTGATCTCAGCATTCAGCTAACAGAGTTAAACCATACTTTTGATTGAGCAGTTTTGAAACACTCTGTCTGTAGAAAATGCAACTGGACATTCATAGCGCTAAGTGGGTAATAGTGGAAAAAAGAATATGTTCAAATATGAACTACACAGAATCATTGTATGAAACTTCTTTCTGTTCTGTGCATTCAACTAACAGAGTTGAACCTTACTTTTGATTGAGCCGTTCTGAAACACTCTTTCTGTAGAAACTGCAATTGGACATTCTGAGTGCTAAGAGGCCTATATTGGGAAAAAGAATGTCTACAAATAAAAACTACACAGAAGAATTGTGTGAAACTTCTTTCTGTTCTGTTTGTTCAACTAAAAGAGTTGAACCTTAGTTTTGATTGAGCCGTTCTGAAACACTCTTTCTGTAGAAAATGCAAGTGGAGATTCGGAGCGCTAAGAGGGTAATAGTGGAAAAAGGAATGTCTCCAAATATAAACTACACAGAATCATTCTGTGAAACTTCTTTCTGATCTGTGCATTCAGCTAACAGAGTTAAAACATACTTTTGATTGAGCAGATCTGAACACTCTTTCTGTAGAAAATGCAACTGGACATTTGGAGCGCTAAGAGAGTAGTAGTGGAAAAAGGAATATATTCAAATATAAACTACACAGAAGCATTCTGTGAAACTTCTTTCTGATCTGAGCATTCAGCTAACAGAGTTAAACCATACTTTTGATTGAGCAGTTTTGAAACACTCTGTCTGTAGAAAATGCAACTGGACATTCGTAGCGCTAAGTGGGTAATAGTGGAATAAAGAATATGTTCAAATATAAACTACACAGAAGCATTGTATGAAACTTCTTTCTGTTCTGTGCATTCAACTAACAGAGTTGAACCTTACTTTTGATTGAGCCGTTCTGAAACACTCTTTCTGTAGAAACTGCAATTGGACATTCTGAGCGCTAAGAGGCCTCTATTGGGAAAAATAATATCTTCAAATAAAAACTACACGGAAGCATTGTGTGAAACTTATTTCTGATATGTTCATTAAGCTAACGGAGTTAAACCATACTTTTGATTGCGCAGTTCTGAACACTCTTTCTGTAGAAAATGCAAGTGGACATTCGGAGCGCTAAGAGGGTAATAGTGGAAAAAGGAATATATTCAAATATAAACTACACAGTAGCATTCTGTGAAAATTCTTTCTGTTCTGTGCATTCAAGTAACAGAGTGGAACCTTACTTTTGATTGAGCCATTCTGAAACACTCTTTCTGTAGAAACTGCAATTGGACATGCTAAGCGCTAAGAGGCCTACATTGGGAAAAAGAATATCTTCAAATAAAAACTACACAGATGCATTCTGTGAAACTTATTTCTGATCTGTAGATTCAGTTAACAGAGATAAAACATATTTTTGATTGAGCAGTTATGAAACACACTTTTTGTAGAAAATGCAAGTGGAGATTCGGAGCGCTAAGAGGGTAATAGTGGAAAAAGTTATGTCTTCAAATATAAACTACACAGAATCATTCGGTGAAACTTCTTTCTGATCTGTGCATTCAGCTAACAGAGTTAAACCATACTTTTGATTGAGCAGATCTGAACACTCTTTCTGTTGAAAATGCAACTGGACATTTGGAGCGCTAAGAGCGTAGTAGTGGAAAAAGGAATATATTCAAATATAAACTACACAGAAGCATTCTGTGAAACTTCTTGCTGATCTGAGCATACAGCTAACAGAGTTAAACCATACTTTTGATTGAGCAGTTTTGAAACACTCTGTCTGTAGAAAATGCAACTGGACATTCGTAGCGCTAAGTGGGTAATAGTGGAAAAGAGAATATGTTCAAATATAAACTACACAGAAGCATTGTATGAAACTTCTTTCTGTTCTGTGCATTCAACTAACAGAGTTGAACCTTACTTTTGATTGAGTCTTTCTGAAACACTCTTTCTGTAGAAACTGCAATTGGACATTCTGAGCGCTAAGAGGCCTATATTGGGAAAAAGAATGTCTACAAATAAAAACTACACAGAAGAATTGTGTGAAACTACTTTCTGTTCTGTTTGTTCAACTAAAAGAGTTGAACCTTAGTTTTGATTGAGCCGTTCTGAAACACTCTTTCTGTAGAAAATGCAAGTGGAGATTCGGAGCGCTAAGAGGGTAATAGTGGAAAAAGGAATGTCTCCAAATATAAACTACACAGAAACATTCTGTGAAACTTCTTTCTGATCTGTGCATTCAGCTAACAGAGTTAAACCATACTTTTGATTGAGCAGATCTGAACACTCTTTCTGTAGAAAATGCAACTGGACATTTGGAGCGCTAAGAGAGTAGTAGTGGAAAAAGGAATATATTCAAATATAAACTACACAGAAGCATTCTGTGAAACTTCTTTCTGATCTGAGCATTCAGCTAACAGAGTTAAACCATACTTATGATTGAGCAGTTTTGAAAGACTCTGTCTGTAGAAAATGCAACTGGACATTCGTAGCGCTAAGTGGGTAATAGTGGAAAAAAGAATATGTTCAAATATAAACTACACAGAAGCATTGTATGAAACTTCTTTCTCTTCTGTGCATTCAACTAACAGAGTTGAACCTTACTTTTGATTGAGTCTTTCTGAAACACTCTTTCTGTAGAAACTGCAATTGGACATTCTGAGCGCTAAGAGGCCTATATTGGGAAAAATAATATCTTCAAATAAAAACTAAACAGAAGCATTGTGTGAATCTTATTTCTGATATGTTCATTAAGCTAACAGAGTTAAACCATACTTTTGATTGCGTAGTTCTGAACACTCTTTCTGTAGAAAATGCAAGTGGACATTCGGAGCGCTAAGAGGGTAATAATGGAAAAAGGAATATATTCAAATATAAACTACACAGTAGCATTCTGTGAAAATTCTTTCTGTTCTGTGCATTCAACTAACAGAGTTGAACCTTACTTTTGATTGAGCCGTTCTGAAACACTCTTTCTGTAGAAACTGCAATTGGACATGCTAAGCGCTAAGGGGCCTACATTGGGAAAAAGAATATCTTCAAATAAAAACTACACAGATGCACTCTGTGAAACTTATTTCTGATCTGTAAATTCAGTTAACAGAGATAAAACATATTTTTGATTGAGCAGTTATGAAACACTCTTTTTGTAGAAAATGCAAGTGGAGATTCGGAGCGCTAAGAGGGTAATAGTGGAAAAAGGAATGTCTTCAAATATAAACTACACAGAATCATTCGGTGAAACTTCTTTCTGATCTGTGCATTCAGCTAACAGAGTTAAACCATACTTTTGATTGAGCAGATCTGAACACTCTTTCTGTTGAAAATGCAAATGGACATTTGGAGCGCTAAGAGCGTAGTAGTGGAAAAAGGAATATATTCAAATATAAACTACACAGAAGCATTCTGTGAAACTTCTTTCTGATCTGAGCATTCAGCTAACAGAGTTAAACCATACTTTTGATTGAGCAGTTTTGAAACACTCTGTCTGTAGAAAATGCAACTGGACATTCGTAGCGCTAAGTGGGTAATAGTGGAAAAAAGAATATGTTCAAATATAAACTACACAGAAGCATTGTATGAAACTTCTTTCTGTTCTTTGCATTCAACTAACAGAGTTGAACCTTACTTTTGATTGAGCCGTTCTGAAACACTCTTTGTGTAGAAACTGCAATTGGACATTCTGAGCGCTAAGAGGCCTATATTGGGAAAAAGAATGTCTACAAATAAAAACTACACAGAAGAATTGTGTGAAACTTCTTTCTGTTCTGTTTGTTCAACTAAAACAGTTGAACCTTAGTTTTGATTGAGCCGTTCTGAAACACTCTTTCTGTAGAAAATGCAAGTGGAGATTCGGAGCGCTAAGAGGGTAATAGTGGAAAATGGAATGTCTCCAAATATAAACTACACAGAATCATTCTGTGAAACTTCTTTCTGATCTGTGCATTCAGCTAACAGAGTTAAACCATACTTTTGATTGAGCAGATCTGAACACTCTTTCTGTAGAAAATGCCACTGGACATTTGAAGCGCTAAGAGAGTAGTAGTGGAAAAAGGAATATATTCAAATATAAACTACACAGAAGCATTCTGTGAAACTTCTTTCTGATCTGAGCATTCAGCTAACAGAGTTAAACCATACTTATGATTGAGCAGTTTTGAAACACTCTGTCTGTAGAAAATGCAACGGGACATTCTTAGCGCTAAGTGGGTAATAGTGGAAAAAAGAATATGTTCAAATATAAATTACACAGAAGCATTGTATGAAACTTCTTTCTGTTCTGTGCATTCAACTAACAGAGTTGAACCTTACTTTTGATTGAGCCTTTCTGAAACACTCTTTCTGTAGAAACTGCAATTGGACATTCTGAGCGCTAAGAGGCCTCTATTGGGAAAAATAATATCTTCAAATAAAAACTACACAGAAGCATTGTGTGAAACTTATTTCTGATATGTTCATTAAGCTAACAGATTTAAACCATACTTTTGATTGCGCAGTTCTGAACACTCTTTCTGTAGAAAATGCAAGTGGACATTCGGAGCGCTAAGAGGGTAATAGTGGAAAAAGGAATATATTCAAATATAAACTACACAGTAGCATTCTGTGAAAATTCTTTCTGTTCTGTGCATTCAACTAACAGAGTTGAACCTTACTTTTGATTGAGCCGTTCTGAAACACTCTTTCTGTAGAAACTGCAATTGGACATGCTAAGCGCTAAGAGGCATACATTGGGAAAAAGAATATCTTCAAATAAAAACTACACAGATGCATTCTGTGAAACTTATTTCTGATCTGTAAATTCAGTTAACAGAGATAAAACATATTTTTGATTGAGCAGTTATGAAACACTCTTTTTGTAGAAAATGCAAGTGGAGATTCGGAGCGCTAAGAGGGTAATAGTGGAAAAAGGAATGTCTTCAAATATAAACTACACAGAATCATTCGGTGAAACTTCTTTCTGATCTGTGCATTCAGCTAACAGAGTTAAAACATACTTTTGATTGAGCAGGTCTGAACACTCTTTCTGTTGAAAATGCAAATGGACATTTGGAGCGCTAAGAGCGTAGTAGTGGAAAAAGGAATATATTCAAATATAAACTACACAGAAGCATTCTGTGAAACTTCTTTCTGATCTGAGCATTCAGCTAACAGAGTTAACCCATACTTTTGATTGAGCAGTTTTGAAACACTCTGTCTGTAGAAAATGCAACTGGACATTCGTAGCGCTAAGTGGGTAATAGTGGAAAAAAGAATATGTTCAAATATAAACTACACAGAAGCATTGCATGAAACTTCTTTCTGTTCTGTGCATTCAACTAACAGAGTTGAACCTTATTTTTGATTGAGGCGTTCTGAAACACTCTTTCTGTAGAAACTGCAATTGGACATTCAGAGCGCTAAGAGGCCTATATTGGGAAAAAGAATGTCTACAAATAAAAACTACAGAGAAGAATTCTGTGAAACTTCTTTCTGTTCTGTTTGTTCAACTAAAAGATTTGAACCTTAGTTTTGATTGAGCCGTTCTGAAACACTCCTTCTGTAGAAAATGCAAGTGGAGATTCGGAGCGCTAAGAGGGTAATAGTGGAAAAAGGAATGTCTACAAATATAAACTACACAGAATCATTCTGTGAAACTTCTTGCTGATCTGTGCATTCAGCTAACAGATTTAAACCATACTTTTGATTGAGCAGTTTTGAAACACTATGTCTGTAGAAAATGCAACTGGACTTTCGTAGCGCTAAGTGGGTAATAGTGGAAAAAAGAATATGTTCAAATATAAACTACACAGAAGCATTGTATGAAACTTCTTTCTGTTCTGTGCATTCAACTAACAGAGTTGAACCTTACTTTTGATTGAGCCTTTCTGAAACACTCTTTCTGTAGAAACTGTAATTGGACATTCTGAGCGCTAAGAGGCCTCTATTGGGAAAAATAATATCTTCAAATAAAAACTACACAGAAGCATTGTGTGAAACTTATTTCTGATATGTTCATTAAGCTAACAGAGTTAAACCATACTTTTGATTGTGCAGTTCTGAACACTCTTTCTGTAGAAAATGCAAGTGGACATTCGGAGCGCTAAGAGGGTAATAGTGGAAAAAGGAATATATTCAAATATAAACTACACAGTAGCATTCTGTGAAAATTCTTTCTGTTCTGTGCATTCAACTAACAGAGTTGAACCTTACTTTTAATTGAGCCGTTCTGAAACACTCTTTCTGTAGAAACTGCAATTGGACATGCTAAGCGCTAAGAGGCCTACATTGGGAAAAAGAATATCTTCAAATAAAAACTACACAGATGCATTCTGTGAAACTACTTTCTGTTCTGTTTGTTCAACTAAAAGAGTTGAACCTTAGTTTTGATTGAGTCGTTCTGAAACACTCTTTCTGAAGAAAATGCAAGTGGAGATTCGGAGCGCTAAGAGGGTAATAGTGGAAAAAGCAATGTCTCCAAATATAAACTACACAGAATCATTCTGTGAAACTTCTTTCTGATCTGTGCATTCAGCTAACAGAGTTAAACCATACTTTTGATTGAGCAGATCTGAACACACTTTCTGTAGAAAATGCAACTGGACATTTGGAGCGCTAAGAGCGTAGTAGTGGAAAAAGGAATATATGCAAATATAAACTACACAGAAGCATTCTGTGAAACTTCTTTCTGATCTGAGCATTCAGCTAACAGAGTTAAACCATACTTTTGATTGAGCAGTTTTGAAACACTCTGTCTGTAGAAAATGCCACTGGACATTCGTAGCGCTAAGTGGGTAATAGTGGAAAAAAGAATATGTTCAAATATAAACTACACAGAAGCATTGTATGAAACTTCTTTCTGTTCTGTGCATTCAACTAACAGAGTTGAACCTTACTTTTGATTGAGCCGTTCTGAAACACTCTTTCTGTAGAAACTGCAATTGGACATTCTGAGCGCTAAGAGGCCTATATTGGGAAAAAGAATGTCTACAAATAAAAACTACACAGAAGAATTGTGTGAAACTTATTTCTGTTCTGTTTGTTCAACTAAAAGAGTTGAACCTTAGTTTTGATTGAGCCGTTCTGAAACACTCTTTCTGTAGAAAATGTAAGTGGAGATTCGGAGCGTTAAGAGGGTAATAGTGGAAAAAGGAATGTCTCCAAATATAAACTACACAGAATCATTCTGTGAAACTTCTTTCTGATCTGTGCATTCAGCTAACAGAGTAAAACCATACTTTTGATTGAGCAGATCTGAACACTCTTTCTGTAGAAAATGCAACTGGACATTTGGAGCGCTAAGAGAGTAGTAGTGGAAAAAGGAATATATTCAAATATAAACTACACAGAAGCATTCTGTGAAACATCTTTCTGATCTGAGCATTCAGCTAACAGAGTTAAACCATACTTTTGATTGAGCAGTTTTGAAACACTCTGTCTGTAGAAAATGCAACTGGACATTTGTAGCGCCAAGTGGGTAATAGTGGAAAAAAGAATATGTTCAAATATAATCTACACAGAATCATTGTATGAAATTACTTTCTGTTCTGTGCATTCAACTAACAGAGTTGAACCTTACTTTTGATTGAGCCTTTCTGAAACTCTCTTTCTGTAGAAACTGCAATTGGACATTCTGAGCGCTAAGAGGCCTCTATTGGGAAAAATAATATCTTCAAATAAAAACTACACAGAAGCATTGTGTGAAACTTATTTCTGATATGTTCATTAAGCTAACAGAGTTAAACCATAATTTTGATTGCGCAGTTCTGAACACTCTTTCAGTAGAAAATGCAAGTGGACATTCGGAGCCCTAAGAGGGTAATAGTGGAGAAAGGAATATATTCAAATATAAACTACACAGTAGCATTCTGTGAAAATTCTTTCTGTTCTGTGCATTCAACTAACAGAGTTGAACCTTACTTTTGATTGAGCCGTTCTGAAACGCTCTTTCTGTAGAAACTGCAATTGGACATGCTAAGCGCTAAGAGGCCTACATTGGGAAAAAGAATATCTTCAAATAAAAACTACACAGATGCATTCTGTGAAACTTATTTCTGATCTGTAAATTCAGTTAACAGAGATAAAACATATTTTTGATTGAGCAGTTATGAAACACTCTTTCTGTAGAAAATGCAATTGGAGATTCGGAGCGCTAAGAGGGTAATAGTGGAAAAAGGAATGTCTTCAAATATAAACTTCACAGAATCATTCGGTGAAACTTCTTTCTGTTCTGTGCATTCAGCTAACAGAGTTAAACCATACTTTTGATTGAGCAGATCTGAACACTCTTTCTGTAGAAAATGCAACTGGACATTTGGAGCGCTAAGAGCGTAGTAGTGGAAAAAGGAATATATTCAAATATAAACTACACAGAATCATTCTGTGAAACTTCTTTCTGAACTGAGCATTCAGCTAACAGAGTTAAAACATACTTTTGATTGAGCAGTTTTGAAACACTCTGTCTGTAGAAAATGCAACTGGACAATCGTAGCGCTAAGTGGGTAATAGTGGAAAAAAGAATATATTGTAATATAAACTACACAGAAGCATTGTATGAAACTTCTTTCTGTTCTGTGCATTCAACTAACAGAGTTGAACCTTACTTTTGATTGAGCCGTTCTGAAACACTCTTTCTGTAGAAACTGCAATTGGACATTCTGAGCGCTAAGAGGCCTGTATTGGGAAAAAGAATGTCTACAAATAAAAACTACACAGAAGAATTGTGTGAAACTTCTTTCTGTTCTGTTTGTTCAACTAAAAGAGTTGAACCTTAGTTTTGATTGAGCCGTTCTGAAACACTCTTTCTGTATAAAATGCAAGTGGAGATTCGGAGCACTAAGAGGGTAATAGTGGAAAAAGGAATGTCTCCAAATATAAACTACACAGAATCATTCTGTGAAACTTCTTTCTGAACTGTGCATTCAGCTAACAGAGTTAAACCATACTTTTGATTGAGCAGATCTGAACACTCTTTCTGTAGAAAATGCAACTGGACAATTGGAGCGCTAAGAGAGTAGTAGTGGAAAAAGGAATATATACAAATATAAACTACACAGAAGCATTCTGTGAAACTTCTTTCTGATCTGAGCATTCAGCTAACATAGTTAAACCATACTTTTGATTGAGCAGTTTTGAAACACTCTGTCTGTAGAAAATGCAACTGGACATTCGTAGCGCCAAGTGGGTAATAGTGGAAAAAAGAATATGTTCAAATATAAACTACACAGAAGCATTGCATGAAACTTCTTTCTGTTCTGTGCATTCAACTAACAGAGTTGAACCTTACTTTTGATTGAGCCTTTCTGAAACACTCTTTCTGTAGAAACTGCAATTGGACATTCTGAGCGCTAAGAGGCCTCTATTGGGAAAAATAATATCTTCAAATAAAAACTACACAGAAGCATTGTGTGAAACTTATTTCTGATATGTTCATTAAGCTAACAGAGTTAAACCATACTTTTGATTGCGCAGTTCTGAACACTCTTTCTGTAGAAAATGCAAGTGAACATTCGGAGCGCTAAGAGGGTAATAGTGGAAAAAGGAATATTTTGAAATATAAACTACACAGTAGCATTCTGTGAAAATTCTTTCTGTTCTGTGCATTCAACTAACAGAGTTGAACCTTACTTTTAATTGAGCCGTTCTGAAACACTCTTTCTGTAGAAACTGCAATTGGACATGCTAAGCGCTAAGAGGCCTACATTGGGAAAAAGAATATCTTCAAATAAAAACTACACAGATGCATTCTGTGAAACTTCTTTCTGTTCTGTTTGTTCAACTAAAAGAGTTGAACCTTAGTTTTGATTGAGCCGTTCTTAAACACTCTTTCTGTAGAAAATGCAAGTGGAGATTCGGAGCGCTAAGAGGGTAATAGTGGAAAAAGGAATGTCTCCAAATATAAACTACACAGAATCATTCTGTGAAACTTCTTTCTGATCTGTGCATTCAGCTAACAGAGTTAAACCATACTTTTGATTGAGCAGATCTGAACACTCTTTCTGTAGAAAATGCAACTGCACATTTGGAGCGCTAAGAGCGTAGTAGTGGGAAAAGGAATATATTCAAATATAAACTACACAGAAGCATTCTGTGAAACTTCTTTCTGATCTGAGCATTCAGCTAACAGAGTTAAACCATACTTTTGATTGAGCAGTTTTGAAACACTCTGTCTGTAGAAAATGCAACTGGACATTCATAGCGCTAAGTGGGTAATAGTGGAAAAAAGAATATGTTCAAATATAAACTACACAGAATCATTGTATGAAATTACTTTCTGTTCTGTGCATTCAACTAACAGAGTTGAACCTTACTTTTGATTGAGCCTTTCTGAAACACTCTTTCTGTAGAAACTGCAATTGGACATTCTGAGCGCTAAGAGGCCTCTATTGGGAAAAATAATATCTTCAAATAAAACTACACAGAAGCATTGTGTGAAACTTATTTCTGATATGTTCATTAAGCTAACAGAGTTAAACCATACTTTTGATTGCGCAGTTCTGAACACTCTTTCTGTAGAAAATGCAAGTGGACATTCGGAGCGCTAAGAGGGTAATAGTGGAAAAAGGAATATATTCAAATATAAACTACACAGTAGCATTCTGTGAAAATTCTTTCTGTTCTGTGCATTCAACTAACAGAGTTGAACCTTACTTTTGATTGAGCCGTTCTGAAACACTCTTTCTGTAGAAACTGCAATTGGACATGCTAAGCGCTAAGAGGCCTACATTGGGAAAAAGAATATTTTCAAATAAAAACTACACAGATGCATTCTGTGAAACTTATTTCTGATCTGTAAATTCAGTTAACAGAGATAAAACATATTTTTGATTGAGCAGTTATGAAACACTCTTTTTGTAGAAAATGCAAGTGGAGATTCGGAGCGCTAAGAGGGTAATAGTGGAAAAAGGAATGTCTTCAAATATAAACTACACAGAATCATTTGGTGAAACTTCTTTCTGATCTGTGCATTCAGCTAACAGAGTTAAACCATACTTTTGATTAAGCAGATCTGAACACTCTTTCTGTAGAAAATGCAACTGGACATTTGGAGCGCTAAGAGCGTAATAGTGGAAAAAGAAATATATTCAAATATAAACTACACAGAAGCATTCTGTGAAACTTCTTTCTGATCTGAGCATTCAGCTAACAGAGTTAAACCATACTTTTGATTGAGCAGTTTTGAAACACTCTGTATGTAGAAAATGCAAGTGGACATTCGTAGCGCTAAGTGGGTAATAGTGGAAAAAAGAATATGTTCAAATATAAACTACACAGAAGCATTGTATGAAACTTCTTTCTGTTCTGTGCATTCAAGTAACAGAGTTGAACCTTACTTTTGATTGAGCCGTTCTGAAACACTCTTTCTGTAGAAACTGCAATTGGACATTCTGAGCGCTAAGAGGCCTATATTGGGAAAAAGAATGTCTACAAATAAAAACTACACAGAAGAATTGTGTGAAACTACTTTCTGTTCTGTTTGTTCAACTAAAAGAGTTGAACCTTAGTTTTGATTGAGCCGTTCTGAAACACTCTTTCTGTAGAAAATGCAAGTGGAGATTCGGAGCGCTAAGAGGGTAATAGTGGAAAAAGGAATGTCTCCAAATATAAACTACACAGAATCATTCTGTGAAACTTCTTTCTGATGTGTGCATTCAGCTAACAGAGTTAAACCATACTTTTGATTGAGCAGATCTGAACACTCTTTCTGTAGAAAATGCAACTGGACATTTGGAGCGCTAAGAGAGTAGTAGTGGAAAAAGGAATATATTCAAATATAAACTACACAGAAGCGTTCTGTGAAACTTCTTTCTGATCTGAGCATTCAGCTAACAGAGTTAAACCATACATTTGATTGAGCAGTTTTGAAACACTCTGTCTGTAGAAAATGCAACTGGACATTCGTAGCGCTAAGGGGGTAATAGTGGAAAAAAGAATATATTCAAATATAAACTACACAGAAGCATTGTATGAAACATCTTTCTGTTCTGTGCATTCAACTAACAGAGTTGGACCTTACTTTTGATTGAGCCTTTCTGAAACACTCTTTCTGTAGAAACTGCAATTGGACATTCTGAGCGCTAAGAGGCCTCTATTGGGAAAAATAATATCTTCAAATAAAAACTACACAGAAGCATTGTGTGAAACTTATTTCTGATATGTTCATTAAGCTAACAGAGTTAAACCATACTTTTGATTGCGCAGTTCTGAACACTCTTTCTGTAGAAAATGCAAGTGGACATTCGGAGCGCTAAGAGGGTAATAGTGGAAAAAGGAATATATTCAAATATAAACTACACAGTAGCATTCTGTGAAAATTCTTTCTGTTCTGTGCATTCAACTAACAGAGTTGAACCTTACTATTGTTTGAGCCGTTCTGAAACACTCTTTCTGTAGAAACTGCAATTGGACATTCTGAGCGCTAAGAGGCCTACATTGGGAAAAAGAATATCTTCAAATAAAAACTACACAGATGCATTCTGTGAAACTAATTTCTGATCTGTAAATTCAGTTAACAGAGATAAAACATATTTTTGATTGAGCAGTTATGAAACACTATTTTGTAGAAAATGCAAGTGGAGATTCGGAGCGCTAAGTGGGTAATAGTGGAAAAAGGAATGTCTTCAAATATAAACTACACAGAATCATTCGGTGAAACTTCTTTCTGATCTGTGCATTCAGCTAACAGAGTTAAACCATACTTTTGATTGAGCAGATCTGAACACTCTTTCTGTAGAAAATCCAACTGGATAATTGGAGCGCTAAGAGCGTAGTAGTGGAAAAAGGAATATATTCAAATATAAACTACACAGAAGCATTCTGTGAAACTTCTTATTGATCTGAGCATACAGCTAACAGAGTTAAACCATACTTTTAATTGAGCAGTTTTGAAACACTCTGTCTGTAGAAAATGCAAGTGGACATTCGTAGCGCTAAGTGGGTAATAGTGGAAAAAAGAATATGTTCAAATATAAACTACACAGAAGCATTGTATGAAACTTCTTTCTGTTCTGTGCATTCAACTAACAGAGTTGAACCTTACTTTTGATTGAGCCGTTCTGAAACACTCTTTCTGTAGAAACTGCAATTGGACATTCTGAGCGCTAAGAGGCCTATATTGGGAAAAAGAATGTCTACAAATAAAAACTACACAGAAAAATTGTGTGAAACTTCTTTCTGTTCTGTTTGTTCAACTAAAAGAGTTGAACCTTAGTTTTGATTGAGCCGTTCTGAAACACTCTTTCTGTAGAAAATGCAAGTGGGGATTCGGAGCGCTAAGAGGGTAATAGTGGAAAAAGGAATGTCTCCAAATATAAACTACACAGAATAATTCTGTGAAACTTCTTTCTGATCTGTGCATTCAGCTAACAGAGTTAAACCATACTTTTGATTGAGCAGATCTGAACACTCTTTCTGTAGAAAATGCAAATGGACATTTGGAGCGCTAAGAGAGTAGTAGTGGAAAAAGGAATATATTCAAATATAAACTACACAGAAGCATTCTGTGAAATTTCTTTCTGATCTGAGCATTCAGCTAACAGAGTTAAACCATACTTTTGATTGAGCAGTTTTGAAACACTCTGTCTGTAGAAAATGCAACTGGACATTCGTAGCGCTAAGTGGGTAATAGTGGAAAAAAGAATATGTTCAAATATAAACTACACAGAAGCATTGTATGAAACTTCTTTCTGTTCTGTGCATTCAACTAACAGAGTTGAACCTTACTTTTGATTGAGCCTTTCTGAAACACTCTTTCTGTAGAAACTGCAATTGGACATTCTGAGCGCTAAGAGGCCTCTATTGGGAAAAATAATATCTTCAAATAAAAACTACACAGAAGTATTGTGTGAAACTTATTTCTGATATGTTCATTAAGCTAACAGAGTTAAACCATACTTTTGATTGCGCAGTTCTGAACACTCTTTCTGTAGAAAATGCAAGTGGACATTCGGAGCGCTAAGAGGGTAATAGTGGAAAAAGGAATATATTCAAATATAAACTACACAGTAGCATTCTGTGAAAATCCTTTCTGTTCTGTGCATTCAACTAACAGAGTTGAACCTTACTATTGATTGAGCCGTTCTGAAACACTCTTTCTGTAGAAACTGCAATTGGACATTCTGAGCGCTAAGAGGCCTACATTGGGAAAAAGAATATCTTCAAATAAAAACTACACAGATGCATTCTGTGAAACTTATTTCTGATCTGTAAATTCAGTTAACAGAGATAAAACATATTTTTGATTGAGCAGTTATGAAACACTCTTTTTGTAGAAAATGCAAGTGGAGATTCGGAGCGCTAAGAGGGTAATAGTGGAAAAAGGAATGTCTTCAAATATAAACTACACAGAATCATTCGGTGAAACTTCTTTCTGATCTGTGCATTCAGCTAACAGAGTTAAACCATACTTTTGATTGAGCAGATCTGAACACTCTTTCTGTAGAAAATCCAACTGGACATTTGGAGCGCTAAGAGCGTAGTAGTGGAAAAAGGAATATATTCAAATATAAACTACACAGAAGCATTCTGTGAAACTTCTTTCTGATCTGAGCATACAGCTAACAGAGTTAAACCATACTTTTGATTGAGCAGTTTTGAAACACTCTGTCTGTAGAAAATGCAACTGGACATTCGTAGCGCTAAGTGGGTAATAGTGGAAAAAAGAATATGTTCAAATATAAACTACACAGAAGCATTGTATGAAACTTCTTTCTGTTCTGTGCATTCAACTAACAGAGTTGAACCTTACTTTTGATTGAGCCGTTCTGAAACACTCTTTCTGTAGAAACTGCAATTGGACATTCTGAGCGCTAAGAGGCCTATATTGGGAAAAAGGATGTCTACAAATAAAAACTACACAGAAGAATTGTGTGAAACTTCTTTCTGTTCTGTTTGTTCAACTAAAAGAGTTGAACCTTAGTTTTGATTGAGCCGTTCTGAATCACTCTTTCTGTAGAAAATGCAAGTGGAGATTCGGAGCGCTAAGAGGGTAATAGTGGAAAAAGGAATGTCTCCAAATATAAACTACACAGAATAATTCTGTGAAACTTCTTTCTGATCTGTGCATTCAGCTAACAGAGTTAAACCATACTTTTGATTGAGCAGATCTGAACACTCTTTCTGTAGAAAATGCAACTGGACATTTGGAGCGCTAAGAGAGTAGTAGTGGAAAAAGGAATATATTCAAATATAAACTACACAGAAGCATTCTGTGAAATTTCTTTCTGATCTGAGCATTCAGCTAACAGAGTTAAACCATACTTTTGATTGAGCAGTTTTGAAACACTCTGTCTGTAGAAAATGCAACTGGACATTCGTAGCGCTAAGTGGGTAATAGTGGAAAAAAGAATATGTTCAAATATAAACTACACAGAAGCATTGTATGAAACTTCTTTCTGTTCTGTGCATTCAACTAACAGAGTTGAACCTTACTTTTGATTGAGCCTTTCTGAAACACTCTTTCTGTAGAAACTGCAATTGGACATTCTGAGCGCTAAGAGGCCTCTATTGGGAAAAATAATATCTTCAAATAAAAACTACACAGAAGCATTGTGTGAAACTTATTTCTGATATGTTCATTAAGCTAACAGAGTTAAACCATACATTTGATTGCGCAGTTCTGAACACTCTTTCTGTAGAAAATGCAAGTGGACTTTCGGAGCGCTAAGAGGGTAATAGTGGAAAAAGGAATATATTCAAATATAAACTACACAGTAGCATTCTGTGAAAATTCATTCTGTTCTGTGCATTAAACTAACAGAGTTGAACCTTACTTTTGATTGAGCCGTTCTGAAACACTCTTTCTGTAGAAACTGCAATTGGACATGCTAAGCGCTAAGAGGCCTACATTGGGAAAAAGAATATCTTCAAATAGAAACTACACAGATGCATTCTGTGAAACTTATTTCTGATCTGTAAATTCAGTTAACAGAGATAAAACATATTTTTGATTGAGCAGTTATGAAACACTCTTTTTGTAGAAAATGCAAGTTGAGATTCGGAGCGCTAAGAGGGTAATAGTGGAAAAAGGAATGTCTTCAAATATAAACTACACAGAATCATTCGGTGAAACTTCTTTCTGATCTGTGCATTCAGCTAACAGAGTTAAACCATACTTTTGATTGAGCACATCTGAACACTCTTTCTGTTGAAAATGCAACTGGACATTTGGAGCGCTAAGAGCGTAGTAGTGGAAAAAGGAATATATTCAAATATAAACTACACAGAAGCATTCTGTGAAACTTCTTTCTGATCTGAGCATACAGCTAACAGAGTTAAACCATACTTTTGATTGAGCAGTTTTGAAACACTCTGTCTGTAGAAAATGCAACTGGACATTCGTAGCGCTAAGTGGGTAATAGTGGAAAAAAGAATATGTTCAAATACAAACTACACAGAAGCATTGTATGAAACTTCTTTCTGTTCTGTGCATTCAACTAACAGCGTTGAACCTTACTTTTGATTGAGCCGTTCTGAAACACTCTTTCTGTAGAAACTGCAATTGGACATTCTGAGCGCTAAGAGGCCTATATTGGGAAAAAGAATGTCTACAAATAAAAACTACACAGAAGAATTGTGTGAAACTACTTTCTGTTCTGTTTGTTCAACTCAAAGAGTTGAACCTTAGTTTTGATTGAGCCGTTCTGAAACACTCTTTCTGTAGAATATGCAAGTGGACATTCGGAGCGCTAAGAGGGTAATAGTGGAAAAAGGAATGTCTCCAAATATAAACTACACAGAATCATTCTGTGAAACTTCTTTCTGATCTGTGCATTCAGCTAACAGAGTTAAACCATACTTTTGATTGAGCAGATCTGAACACTCTTTCTGTAGAAAATGCAACTGGACATTTGGAGCGCTAAGAGAGTAGTAGTGGAAAAAGGAATATATTCAAATATAAACTACACAGAAGCATTCTGTGAAACTTCTTTCTGATCTGAGCATTCAGCTAACAGAGTTAAACCATATTTTTGATTGAGCAGTTTTGAAACACTCTGTCTGTAGAAAATGCAACTGGACATTCGTAGCGCTAAGGGGGTAATAGTGGAAAAAAGAATATGTTCAAATATAAACTACACAGAAGCATTGTATGAAACTTCTTTCTGTTCTGTGCATTCAACTAACAGAATTGAACCTTACTTTTGATTGAGCCTTTCTGAAACACTCCTTCTGTAGAAACTGCAATTGGACATTCTGAGCGCTAAGAGGCCTATATTGGGAAAAATAATATCTTCATATAAAAACTACACAGAAGCATTGTTTGAAACTTATTTCTGATATGTTCATTAAGCTAACAGAGTTAAACCATACTTTTGATTGCGCAGTTCTGAACCCTCTTTCTGTAGAAAATGCAAGTGGACATTCGGAGCGCTAAGAGGGTAATAGTGGAAAAAGGAATATATTCAAATATAAACTACACAGTAGCATTCTGTGAAAATTCTTTCTGTTCTGTGCATTCAACTAACAGAGTTGAACCTTACTTTTGATTGAGCCGTTCTGAAACACTCTTTCTGTAGAAAGTGCAATTGGACATGCTAAGCGCTAAGAGGCCTACATTGGGAAAAAGAATATCTTCAAATAAAAACTACACAGATGCATTCTGTGAAACTTATTTCTGATCTGTAAATTCAGTTAACAGAGATAAAACATATTTTTGATTGAGCAGTTATGAAACACTCTTTTTGTAGAAAATGCAAGTGGAGATTCGGAGCGCTAAGGGGGTAATAGTGGATAAAGAAATGTCTTCAAATATAAACTACACAGAATCATTCGGTGAAACTTCTTTCTGATCTGTGCATTCAGCTAACAGAGTTAAACCATACTTTTGATTGAGCAGATCTGAACACTCTTTCTGTAGAAAATGCAACTGGACATTTGGAGCGCTAAGAGCGTAGTAGTGGAAAAAGGAATATATTCAAATATAAACTACACAGAAGCATTCTGTGAAACTTCTTTCTGATCTGAGCATTCAGCTAACAGAGTTAAACCATACTTTTGATTGAGCAGTTTTGAAACACTCTGTCTGTAGAAAATGCAACCGGACATTCGTAACGCTAAGAGGGTAATACTGGAAAAAAGAATATGTTCAAATATAAACTACACAGAAGCATTGTATGAAACCTCTTTCTGTTCTGTGCATTCAACTAACAGAGTTGAACCTTACTTTTGATTGAGCCGTTCTGAAACACTCTTTCTGTAGAAACTGCAATTGGACATTCTGAGCGCTAAGAGGCCTATATTGGGAAAAAGAATGTCTACAAATAAAAACTACACAGAAGAATTGTGTGAAACTTCTTTCTGTTCTGTTTGTTCAACTAAAAGATTTGAACCTTAGTTTTGATTGAGCCGTTCTGAAACACTCTTTCTGTAGAAAACGCAAGTGGAGATTCGGAGCGCTAAGAGGGTAATAGTGGAAAAAGGAATGTCTCCAAATATAAACTACACAGAATCATTCTGTGAAACTTCTTTCTGATCTGTGCATTCAGCTAACAGTGTTAAACCATACTTTTGATTGAGCAGATCTGAACACTCTTTCTGTAGAAAATGCAACTAGACATTTGGAGCGCTAAGAGAGTAGTAGTGGAAAAAGGAATATATTCAAATATAAACTACACAGAAGCATTCTGTGAAACTTCTTTCTGATCTGAGCATTCAGCTAACAGAGTTAAACCATATTTATGATTGAGCAGTTTTGAAACACTCTGTCTGTAGAAAATGCAACTGGACATTCGTAGCGCTAAGTGGGTAATAGTGGAAAAAAGAATATTTTCAAATATAAACTACACAGAAGCATTGTATGAAACTTCTTTCTGTTCTGTGCATTCAACTAACAGAGTTGAACCTTACTTTTGATTGAGCCTTTCTGAAACACTCTTTCTGTAGAAACTGCAATTGGACATTCTGAGCGCTAAGAGGCCTATATTGGGAAAAATAATATCTTCAAATAAAAACTACACAGAGGCATTGTGTGAAACTTATTTCTGATATGTTCATTAAGCTAACAGAGTTAAACCATACTTTTGATTGCGCAGTTCTGAACACTCTTTCTGTAGAAAATGCAAGTGGACATTCGGAGGGCTAAGAGGGTAATAGTCGAAAAAGGAATATATTCAAATATAAACTACACAGTAGCATTCTGTGAAAATTCTTTCTGTTCTGTGCATTCAACTAACAGAGTTGAACCTTACTTTTGATTGAGCCTTTCTGAAACACTCTTTCTGTAGAAACTGCAATTGGACATTCTGAGCGCTAAGAGGCCTATATTGGGAAAAATAATATCTTCAAATATAAACTACACAGAAGCATTGTATGAAACTTCTTTCTGTTTTGTGCATTCAACTAACAGAGTTGAACCTTACTTTTGATTGAGCCGTTCTGAAACACTCTTTCTGTAGAAACTGCAATTGGACATTCTGAGCGCTAAGAGGCCTATATTGGGAAAAAGAATGTCTACAAATAAAAACTACACAGAAGAATTGTGTGAAACTACTTTCTGTTCTGTTTGTCCAACTAAAAGATTTGAACCTTAGTTTTGATTGAGCCGTTCTGAAACACTCTTTATGTAGGAAATGCAAGTGGAGATTCGGAGCGCTAAGAGGGTAATAGTGGAAAAAGGAATGTCTCCAAATATAAACTACACGGAATCATTCTGTGAAACTTCTTTCTGATCTGTGCATTCAGCTAACAGAGTTAAACCATACTTTTGATTCAGCAGATCTGAACACTCTTTCTGTAGAAAATGCAACTGGACATTTGGAGCGCTAAGAGAGTAGTAGTGGAAAAAGGAATATATTCAAATATAAACTACACAGAAGCATTCTGTGAAACTTCTTTCTGATCTGAGCATTCAGCTAACAGAGTTAAACCATACTTTTGATTGAGCAGTTTTGAAACACTCTGTCTGTAGAAAATGCAACTGGACATTCGTAGCGCTAAGGGGGTAATAGTGGGAAAAAAAATATGTTCAAATATAAACTACACAGAAGCATTGTATGAAACTTCTTTCTGTTCTGTGCATTCAACTAACAGAATTGAACCTTACTTTTGATTGAGCCTTTCTGAAACACTCTTTCTGTAGAAACTGCAATTGGACATTCTGAGCGCTAAGAGGCCTATATTGGGAAAAATAATATCTTCAAATAAAAACTACACAGAAGCATTGTGTGAAACTTATTTCTGATATGTTCATTAAGCTAACAGAGTTAAACCATACTTTTGATTGCGCAGTTCTGAACACTCTTTCTGTAGAAAATGCAAGTGGACATTCGGAGCGCTAAGAGGGTAATAGTGGAAAAAGGAATATATTCAAATATAAACTACACAGTAGCATTCTGTGAAAATTCTTTCTGTTCTGTGCATTCAACTAACAGAGTTGAACCTTACTTTTGATTGAGCAGTTCTGAAACACTCTTTCTGTAGAAAGTGCAATTGGACATGCTAAGCGCTAAGAGGCCTACATTGGGAAAAAGAATATCTTCAAATAAAAACTACACAGATGCATTCTGTGAAACTTATTTCTGATCTGTAAATTCAGTTAACAGAGATAAAACATATTTTTGATTGAGCAGTTATGAAACACTCTTTTTGTAGAAAATGCAAGTGGAGATTCGGAGCGCTAAGAGGGTAATAGTGGAAAAAGAAATGTCTTCAAATATAAACTACACAGAATCATTCGGTGAAACTTCTTTCTGATCTGTGCATTCAGCTAACAGAGTTAAACCATACATTTGATTGAGCAGATCTGAACACTCTTTCTGTAGAAAATGCAACTGGACATTTGGAGCGCTAAGAGCGTAGTAGTGGAAAAAGGAATATATTCAAATATAAACTACACAGAAGCATTCTGTGAAACTTCTTTCTGATCTGAGCATTCAGTTAACAGAGTTAAACCATACTTTTGATTGAGCAGTTTTGAAACACTCTGTCTGTAGAAAATGCAACTGGACATTCGTAGCGCTAAGAGGGTAATACTGGAAAAAAGAATATGTTCAAATATAAACTACAGAGAAGCATTGTATGAAACCTCTTTCTGTTCTGTGCATTCAACTAACAGAGTTGAACCTTACTTTTGATTGAGCCGTTCTGAAACACTCTTTCTGTAGAAACTGCAATTGGACATTCTGAGCGCTAAGAGGCCTATATTGGGAAAAAGAATGTCTACAAATAAAAACTACACAGAAGAATTGTGTGAAACTTCTTTCTGTTCTGTTTGTTCAACTAAAAGATTTGAACCTTAGTTTTGATTGAGCCGTTCTGAAACACTCTTTCTGTAGAAAATGCAAGTGGAGATTCGGAGCGCTAAGAGGGTAATAGTGGAAAAAGGAATGTCTCCAAATATAAACTACACAGAATCATTCTGTGAAACTTCTTTCTGATCTGTGCATTCAGCTAACAGAGTTAAACCATACTTTTGATTGAGCAGATCTGAACACTCTTTCTGTAGAAAATGCAAGAAGACATTTGGAGCGCTAAGAGAGTAGTAGTGGAAAAAGGAATATATTCAAATATAAACTACACAGAAGCATTCTGTGAAACTTCTTTCTGATCTGAGCATTCAGCTAACAGAGTTAAACCATACTTATGATTGAGCAGTTTTGAAACACTCTGTCTGTAGAAAATGCAACTGGACATTCGTAGCGCTAAGTGGGTAATAGTGGAAAAAAGAATATTTTCAAATATAAATTACACAGAAGCATTGTATGAAACTTCTTTCTGTTCTGTGCATTCAACTAACAGAGTTGAACCTTACATTTGATTGAGCCTTTCTGAAACACTCTTTCTGTAGAAACTGCAATTGGACATTCTGAGCGCTAAGAGGCCTATATTGGGAAAAATAATATCTTCAAATAAAAACTACACAGAAGCATGGTGTGAAACTTATTTCTGATATGTTCATTAAGCTAACAGAGTTAAACCATACTTTTGATTGCGCAGTTCTGAACACTCTTTCTGTAGAAAATGCAAGTGGACATTCGGAGCGCTAAGAGGGTAATAGTGGAAAAAGGAATATATTCAAATATAAACTACACAGTAGCATTCTGTGAAAATTCTTTCTGTTCTGTGCATTCAACTAACAGAGTTGAACCTTACTTTTGATTGAGCCTTTCTGAAACACTCTTTCTGTAGAAACTGCAATTGGACATTCTGAGCGCTAAGAGGCCTATATTGGGAAAAATAATATCTTCAAATATAAACTACACAGAAGCATTGTATGAAACTTCTTTCTGTTCTGTGCATTCAACTAACAGAGTTGAACCTTACTTTTGATTGAGCCGTTCTGAAACACTCTTTCTGTAGAAACTGCAATTGGACATTCTGAGCGCTAAGAGGCCTATATTGGGAAAAAGAATGTCTACAAATAAAAACTACACAGAAGAATTGTGTGAAACTTCTTTCTGTTCTGTTTGTTCAACTAAAAGATTTGAACCTTAGTTTTGATTGAGCCGTTCTGAAACACTCTTTATGTAGAAAATGCAAGTGGAGATTCGGAGCGCTAAGAGGGTAATAGTGGAAAAAGGAATGTCTCCAAATATAAACTACACGGAATCATTCTGTGAAACTTCTTTCTGATCTGTGCATTCAGCTAACAGAGTTAAACCATACTTTTGATTCAGCAGATCTGAACACTCTTTCTGTAGAAAATGCACCTGGACATTTGGAGCGCTAAGAGAGTAGTAGTGGAAAAAGGAATATATTCAAATATAAACTACACAGAAGCATTCTGTGAAACTTCTTTCTGATCTCAGCATTCAGCTAACAGAGTTAAACCATACTTTTGATTGAGCAGTTTTGAAACACTCTGTCTGTAGAAAATGCAACTGGACATTCGTAGCGCTAAGGGGGTAATAGTGGAAAAAAGAATATGTTCAAATATAAACTACACAGAAGCATTGTATGAAACTTCTTTCTGTTCTGTGCATTCAACTAACAGAATTGAACCTTACTTTTGATTGAGCCTTTCTGAAACACTCTTTCTGTAGAAACTGCAATTGGACATTCTGAGCGCTAAGAGGCCTATATTGGGAAAAATAATATCTTCAAATAAAAACTACACAGAAGCATTGTGTGAAACTTATTTCTGATATGTTCATTAAGCTAACAGAGTTAAACCATACTTTTGATTGCGCAGTTCTAAACACTCTTTCTGTAGAAAATGCAAGTGGACATTCGGAGCGCTAAGAGGGTAATAGTGGAAAAAGGAATATATTCAAATATAAACTACACAGTAGCATTCTGTGAAAATTCTTTCTGTTCTGTGCATTCAACTAACAGAGTTGAACCTTACTTTTGATTGAGCCGTTCTGAAACACTCTTTCTGTAGAAACTGCAATTGGACATGCTAAGCGCTAAGAGGCCTACATTGGGAAAAAGAATATCTTCAAATAAAAACTACACAGATGCATTCTGTGAAACTTATTTCTGATCTGTAAATTCAGTTAACAGAGATAAAACATATTTTTGATTGAGCAGTTATGAAACACTCTTTTTGTAGAAAATACAAGTGGAGATTCGGAGCGCTAAGAGGGTAATAGTGGAAAAAGAAATGTCTTCAAATATAAACTACACAGAATCATTCGGTGAAACTTCTTTCTGATCTGTGCATTCAGCTAACAGAGTTAAACCATACTTTTGATTGAGCAGATCTGAACACTCTTTCTGTAGAAAATGCAACTGGACATTTGGAGCGCTAAGAGCGTAGTAGTGGAAAAAGGAATATATTCAAATATAAACTACACAGAAGCATTCTGTGAAACTTCTTTCTGATCTGAGCATTCAGCTAACAGAGTTAAACCATACTTTTGATTGAGCAGTTTTGAAACACTCTGTCTGTAGAAAATGCAACTGGACATTCGTAGCGCTAAGTGGGTAATAGTGGAAAAAAGAATATGTTCAAATATAAACTACACAGAAGCATTGTATGAAACCACTTTCTGTTCTGTGCATTCAACTAACAGAGTTGAACCTTACTATTGATTGAGCCGTTCTGAAACACTCTTTCTGTAGAAACTGCAATTGGACATTCTGAGCGCTAAGAGGCCTACATTGGGAAAAAGAATATCTTCAAATAAAAACTACACAGATGCATTCTGTGAAACTTATTTCTGATCTGTAAATTCAGTTAACAGAGATAAAACATATTTTTGATTGAGCAGTTATGAAACACTCTTTTTGTAGAAAATGCAAGTGGAGATTCGGAGCGCTAAGTGGGTAATAGTGGAAAAAGGAATGTCTTCAAATATAAACTACACAGAATCATTCGGTGAAACTTCTTTCTGATCTGTGCATTCAGCTAACAGAGTTAAACCATACTTTTGATTGAGCAGATCTGAACACTCTTTCTGTAGAAAATCCAACTGGACAATTGGAGCGCTAAGAGCGTAGTAGTGGAAAAAGGAATATAATCAAATATAAACTACACAGAAGCATTCTGTGAAACTTCTTTCTGATCTGAGCATACAGCTAACAGAGTTAAACCATACTTTTAATTGAGCAGTTTTGAAACACTCTGTCTGTAGAAAATGCAACTGGACATTCGTAGCGCTAAGTGGGTAATAGTGGAAAAAAGAATATGTTCAAATATAAACTACACAGAAGCATTGTATGAAACTTCTTTCTGTTCTGTGCATTCAACTAACAGAGTTGAACCTTACTTTTGATTGAGCCGTTCTGAAACACTCTTTCTGTAGAAACTGCAATTGGACATTCTGAGCGCTAAGAGGCCTATATTGGGAAAAAGAATGTCTACAAATAAAAACTACACAGAAGAATTGTGTGAAACTTCTTTCTGTTCTGTTTGTTCAACTAAAAGAGTTGAACCTTAGTTTTGATTGAGCCGTTCTGAAACACTCTTTCTGTATAAAATGCAAGTGGGGATTCGGAGCGCTAAGAGGGTAATAGTGGAAAAAGGAATGTCTCCAAATATAAACTACACAGAATAATTCTGTGAAACTTTTTTCTGATCTGTGCATTCAGCTAACAGAGTTAAACCATACTTTTGATTGAGCAGATCTGAACACTCTTTCTGTAGAAAATGCAACTGGACATTTGGAGCGCTAAGAGAGTAGTAGTGGAAAAAGGAATATATTCAAATATAAACTACACAGAAGCATTCTGTGAAATTTCTTTCTGATCTGAGCATTCAGCTAACAGAGTTAAACCATACTTTTGATTGAGCAGTTTTGAAACACTCTGTCTGTAGAAAATGCAACTGGACATTCGTAGCGCTAAGTGGGTAATAGTGGAAAAAAGAATATGTTCAAATATAAACTACACAGAAGCATTGTATGAAACTTCTTTCTGTTCTGTGCATTCAACTAACAGAGTTGAACCTTACTTTTGATTGAGCCTTTCTGAAACACTCTTTCTGTAGAAACTGCAATTGGACATTCTGAGCGCTAAGAGGCCTCTATTGGGAAAAATAATATCTTCAAATAAAAACTACACAGAAGGATTGTGTGAAACTTATTTCTGATATGTTCATTAAGCTAACAGAGTTAAACCATACTTTTGATTGCGCAGTTCTGAACACTCTTTCTGTAGAAAATGCAAGTGGACATTCGGAGCGCTAAGAGGGTAATAGTGGAAAAAGGAATATATTCAAATATAAACTACACAGTAGCATTCTGTGAAAATTCTTTCTGTTCTGTGCATTCAACTAACAGAGTTGAACCTTACTATTGATTGAGCCGTTCTGAAACACTCTTTCTGTAGAAACTGCAATTGGACATTCTGATCGCTAAGAGGCCTACATTGGGAAAAAGAATATCTTCAAATAAAAACTACACAGATGCATTCTGTGAAACTTATTTCTGATCTGTAAATTCAGTTAACAGAGATAAAACATATTTTTGATTGAGCAGTTATGAAACACTCTTTTTGTAGAAAATGCAAGTTGAGATTCGGAGCGCTAAGAGGGTAATAGTGGAAAAAGGATGTCTTCAAATATAAACTACACAGAATCATTCGGTGAAACTTCTTTCTGATCTGTGCATTCAGCTAACAGAGTTAAAACATACTTTTGATTGAGCACATCTGAACACTCTTTCTGTTGAAAATGCAACTGGACATTTGGAGCGCTAAGAGCGTAGTAGTGGAAAAAGGAATATATTCAAATATAAACTACACAGAAGCATTCTGTGAAACTTCTTTCTGATCTGAGCATACAGCTAACAGAGTTAAACCATACTTTTGATTGAGCAGTTTTGAAACACTCTGTCTGTAGAAAACGCAACTGGACATTCGTAGCGCTAAGTGGGTAATAGTGGAAAAAAGAATATGTTCAAATACAAACTACACAGAAGCATTGTATGAAACTTCTTTCTGTTCTGTGCATTCAACTAACAGCGTTGAACCTTACTTTTGATTGAGCCGTTCTGAAACACTCTTTCTGTAGAAACTGCAATTGGACATTCTGAGCGCTAAGAGGTCTATATTGGGAAAAAGAATGTCTACAAATAAAAACTACACAGAAGAATTGTGTGAAACTACTTTCTGTTCTGTTTGTTCAACTAAAAGAGTTGAACCTTAGTTTTGATTGAGCCGTTCTGAAACACTCTTTCTGTAGAAAATGCAAGTGGACATTCGGAGCGCTAAGAGGGTAATAGTGGAAAAAGGAATGTCTCCAAATATAAACTACACAGAATCATTCTGTGAAACTTCTTTCTGATCTGTGCATTCAGCTAACAGAGTTAAACCATACTTTTGATTGAGCAGATCTGAACACTCTTTCTGTAGAAAATGCAACTGGACATTTGGAGCGCTAAGAGAGTAGTAGTGGAAAAAGGAATATATTCAAATATAAACTACACAGAAGCATTCTGTGAAACTACTTTCTGATCTGAGCATTCAGCTAACAGAGTTAAACCATATTTTTGATTGAGCAGTTTTGAAACACTCTGTCTGTAGAAAATGCAACTGGACATTTGGAGCGCTAAGAGAGTAGTAGTGGAAAAAGGAATATATTCAAATATAAACTACACAGTAGCATTCTGTGAAAACTCTTACTGTTCTGCGCATTCAGCTAACAGAGTTGAACCTTACTTTTGATTGAGCCGTTCTGAAACACTCTTTCTGTAGAAACTGCAATTGGACATTCTGAGCGCTAAGAGGCCTATATTGGGAAAAAGAATGTCTACAAATAAAAACTACACAGAAGAATTGTGTGAAACTTCTTTCTGTTCTGTTTGTTCAACTAAAAGATTTGAACCTTAGTTTTGATTGAGCCGTTCTGAAACACTCTTTCTGTAGAAAATGCAAGTGGAGATTCGGAGCGCTAAGAGGGTAATAGTGGAAAAAGGAATGTCTCCTAATATAAACTACACAGAATCATTCTGTGAAACTTCTTTCTGATCTGTGCATTCAGCTAACAGAGTTAAACCATACTTTTGATTGAGCAGATCTGAACACTCTTTCTGTAGAAAATGCAAGAAGACATTTGGAGCGCTAAGAGAATAGTAGTGGAAAAAGGAATATATTCAAATATAAACTACACAGAAGCATTCTGTGAAACTTCTTTCTGATCTGAGCATTCAGCTAACAGAGTTAAACCATACTTATGATTGAGCAGTTTTGAAACACTCTGTCTGTAGAAAATGCAACTGGACATTCGTAGCGCTAAGTGGGTAATAGTGGAAAAAAGAATATTTTCAAATATAAATTACACAGAAGCATTGTATGAAACTTCTTTCTGTTCTGTGCATTCAACTAACAGAGTTGAACCTTACATTTGATTGAGCCTTTCTGAAACACTCTTTCTGTAGAAACTGCAATTGGACATTCTGAGCGCTAAGAGGCCTATATTGGGAAAAATAATATCTTCAAATAAAAACTACACAGAAGCATGGTGTGAAACTTATTTCTGATATGTTCATTAAGCTAACAGAGTTAAACCATACTTTTGATTGCGCAGTTCTGAACACTCTTTCTGTAGAAAATGCAAGTGGACATTCGGAGCGCTAAGAGGGTAATAGTGGAAAAAGGAATATATTCAAATATAAACTACACAGTAGCATTCTGTGAAAATTCTTTCTGTTCTGTGCATTCAACTAACAGAGTTGAACCTTACTTTTGATTGAGCCTTTCTGAAACACTCTTTCTGTAGAAACTGCAATTGGACATTCTGAGCGCTAAGAGGCCTATATTGGGAAAAATAATATCTTCAAATATAAACTACACAGAAGCATTGTATGAAACTTCTTTCTGTTCTGTGCATTCAACTAACAGAGTTGAACCTTACTTTTGATTGAGCCGTTCTGAAACACTCTTTCTGTAGAAACTGCAATTGGACATTCTGAGCGCTAAGAGGCCTATATTGGGAAAAAGAATGTCTACAAATAAAAACTACACAGAAGAATTGTGTGAAACTTCTTTCTGTTCTGTTTGTTCAACTAAAAGATTTGAACCTTAGTTTTGATTGAGCCGTTCTGAAACACTCTTTATGTAGAAAATGCAAGTGGAGATTCGGAGCGCTAAGAGGGTAATAGTAAAAAAAGGAATGTCTCCAAATATAAACTACACGGAATCATTCTGTGAAACTTCTTTCTGATCTGTGCATTCAGCTAACAGAGTTAAACCATACTTTTGATTCAGCAGATCTGAACACTCTTTCTGTAGAAAATGCACCTGGACATTTGGAGCGCTAAGAGAGTAGTAGTGGAAAAAGGAATATATTCAAATATAAACTACACAGAAGCATTCTGTGAAACTTCTTTCTGATCTCAGCATTCAGCTAACAGAGTTAAACCATACTTTTGATTGAGCAGTTTTGAAACACTCTGTCTGTAGAAAATGCAACTGGACATTCGTAGCGCTAAGGGGGTAATAGTGGAAAAAAGAATATGTTCAAATATAAACTACACAGAAGCATTGTATGAAACTTCTTTCTGTTCTGTGCATTCAACTAACAGAATTGAACCTTACTTTTGATTGAGCCTTTCTGAAACACTCTTTCTGTAGAAACTGCAATTGGACATTCTGAGCGCTAAGAGGCCTATATTGGGAAAAATAATATCTTCAAATAAAAACTACACAGAAGCATTGTGTGAAACTTATTTCTGATATGTTCATTAAGCTAACAGAGTTAAACCATACTTTTGATTGCGCAGTTCTAAACACTCTTTCTGTAGAAAATGCAAGTGGACATTCGGAGCGCTAAGAGGGTAATAGTGGAAAAAGGAATATATTCAAATATAAACTACACAGTAGCATTCTGTGAAAATTCTTTCTGTTCTGTGCATTCAACTAACAGAGTTGAACCTTACTTTTGATTGAGCCGTTCTGAAACACTCTTTCTGTAGAAACTGCAATTGGACATGCTAAGCGCTAAGAGGCCTACATTGGGAAAAAGAATATCTTCAAATAAAAACTACACAGATGCATTCTGTGAAACTTATTTCTGATCTGTAAATTCAGTTAACAGAGATAAAACATATTTTTGATTGAGCAGTTATGAAACACTCTTTTTGTAGAAAATACAAGTGGAGATTCGGAGCGCTAAGAGGGTAATAGTGGAAAAAGAAATGTCTTCAAATATAAACTACACAGAATCATTCGGTGAAACTTCTTTCTGATCTGTGCATTCAGCTAACAGAGTTAAACCATACTTTTGATTGAGCAGATCTGAACACTCTTTCTGTAGAAAATGCAACTGGACATTTGGAGCGCTAAGAGCGTAGTAGTGGAAAAAGGAATATATTCAAATATAAACTACACAGAAGCATTCTGTGAAACTTCTTTCTGATCTGAGCATTCAGCTAACAGAGTTAAACCATACTTTTGATTGAGCAGTTTTGAAACACTCTGTCTGTAGAAAATGCAACTGGACATTCGTAGCGCTAAGTGGGTAATAGTGGAAAAAAGAATATGTTCAAATATAAACTACACAGAAGCATTGTATGAAACCACTTTCTGTTCTGTGCATTCAACTAACAGAGTTGAACCTTACTATTGATTGAGCCGTTCTGAAACACTCTTTCTGTAGAAACTGCAATTGGACATTCTGAGCGCTAAGAGGCCTACATTGGGAAAAAGAATATCTTCAAATAAAAACTACACAGATGCATTCTGTGAAACTTATTTCTGATCTGTAAATTCAGTTAACAGAGATAAAACATATTTTTGATTGAGCAGTTATGAAACACTCTTTTTGTAGAAAATGCAAGTGGAGATTCGGAGCGCTAAGTGGGTAATAGTGGAAAAAGGAATGTCTTCAAATATAAACTACACAGAATCATTCGGTGAAACTTCTTTCTGATCTGTGCATTCAGCTAACAGAGTTAAACCATACTTTTGATTGAGCAGATCTGAACACTCTTTCTGTAGAAAATCCAACTGGACAATTGGAGCGCTAAGAGCGTAGTAGTGGAAAAAGGAATATAATCAAATATAAACTACACAGAAGCATTCTGTGAAACTTCTTTCTGATCTGAGCATACAGCTAACAGAGTTAAACCATACTTTTAATTGAGCAGTTTTGAAACACTCTGTCTGTAGAAAATGCAACTGGACATTCGTAGCGCTAAGTGGGTAATAGTGGAAAAAAGAATATGTTCAAATATAAACTACACAGAAGCATTGTATGAAACTTCTTTCTGTTCTGTGCATTCAACTAACAGAGTTGAACCTTACTTTTGATTGAGCCGTTCTGAAACACTCTTTCTGTAGAAACTGCAATTGGACATTCTGAGCGCTAAGAGGCCTATATTGGGAAAAAGAATGTCTACAAATAAAAACTACACAGAAGAATTGTGTGAAACTTCTTTCTGTTCTGTTTGTTCAACTAAAAGAGTTGAACCTTAGTTTTGATTGAGCCGTTCTGAAACACTCTTTCTGTAGAAAATGCAAGTGGGGATTCGGAGCGCTAAGAGGGTAATAGTGGAAAAAGGAATGTCTCCAAATATAAACTACACAGAATAATTCTGTGAAACTTCTTTCTGATCTGTGCATTCAGCTAACAGAGTTAAACCATACTTTTGATTGAGCAGATCTGAACACTCTTTCTGTAGAAAATGCAACTGGACATTTGGAGCGCTAAGAGAGTAGTAGTGGAAAAAGGAATATATTCAAATATAAACTACACAGAAGCATTCTGTGAAATTTCTTTCTGATCTGAGCATTCAGCTAACAGAGTTAAACCATACTTTTGATTGAGCAGTTTTGAAACACTCTGTCTGTAGGAAATGCAACTGGACATTCGTAGCGCTAAGTGGGTAATAGTGGAAAAAAGAATATGTTCAAATATAAACTACACAGAAGCATTGTATGAAACTTCTTTCTGTTCTGTGCATTCAACTAACAGAGTTGAACCTTACTTTTGATTGAGCCTTTCTGAAACACTCTTTCTGTAGAAACTGCAATTGGACATTCTGAGCGCTAAGAGGCCTCTATTGGGAAAAATAATATCTTCAAATAAAAACTACACAGAAGCATTGTGTGAAACTTATTTCTGATATGTTCATTAAGCTAACAGAGTTAAACCATACTTTTGATTGCGCAGTTCTGAACACTCTTTCTGTAGAAAATGCAAGTGGACATTCGGAGCGCTAAGAGGGTAATAGTGGAAAAAGGAATATATTCAAATATAAACTACACAGTAGCATTCTGTGAAAATTCTTTCTGTTCTGTGCATTCAACTAACAGAGTTGAACCTTACTATTGATTGAGCCGTTCTGAAACACTCTTTCTGTAGAAACTGCAATTGGACATTCTGATCGCTAAGAGGCCTACATTGGGAAAAAGAATATCTTCAAATAAAAACTACACAGATGCATTCTGTGAAACTTATTTCTGATCTGTAAATTCAGTTAACAGAGATAAAACATATTTTTGATTGAGCAGTTATGAAACACTCTTTTTGTAGAAAATGCAAGTGGAGATTCGGAGCGCTAAGTGGGTAATAGTGGAAAAAGGAATGTCTTCAAATATAAACTACACAGAATCATTCGGTGAAACTTCTTTCTGATCTGTGCATTCAGCTAACAGAGTTAAACCATACTTTTGATTGAGCAGATCTGAACACTCTTTCTGTAGAAAATCCAACTGGACATTTGGAGCGCTAAGAGCGTAGTAGTGGAAAAAGGAATATATTCAAATATAAACTACACAGAAGCATTCTGTGAAACTTCTTTCTGATCTGAGCATACAGCTAACAGAGTTAAACCATACTTTTGATTGAGCAGTTTTGAAACACTCTGTCTGTAGAAAATGCAACTGGACATTCGTAGCGCTAAGTGGGTAATAGTGGAAAAAAGAATATATTCAAATATAAACTACACAGAAGCATTGTATGAAACTTCTTTCTGTTCTGTGCATTCAACTAACAGAGTTGAACCTTACTTTTGATTGAGCCGTTCTGAAACACTCTTTCTGTAGAAACTGCAATTGGACATTCTGAGCGCTAAGAGGCCTATATTGGGAAAAAGAATGTCTACAAATAAAAACTACACAGAAGAATTGTGTGAAACTTCTTTCTGTTCTGTTTGTTCAACTAAAAGAGTTGAACCTTAGTTTTGATTGAGCCGTTCTGAAACACTCTTTCTGTAGAAAATGCAAGTGGGGATTCGGAGCGCTAAGAGGGTAATAGTGGAAAAAGGAATGTCTCCAAATATAAACTACACAGAATAATTCTGTGAAACTTCTTTCTGATCTGTGCATTCAGCTAACAGAGTTAAACCATACTTTTGATTGAGCAGATCTGAACACTCTTTCTGTAGAAAATGCAACTGGACATTTGGAGCGCTAAGAGAGTAGTAGTGGAAAAAGGAATATATTCAAATATAAACTACACAGAAGCATTCTGTGAAATTTCTTTCTGATCTGAGCATTCAGCTAACAGAGTTAAACCATACTTTTGATTGAGCAGTTTTGAAACACTCTGTCTGTAGGAAATGCCACTGGACATTCGTAGCGCTAAGTGGGTAATAGTGGAAAAAAGAATATGTTCAAATATAAACTACACAGAAGCATTGTATGAAACTTCTTTCTGTTCTGTGCATTCAACTAACAGAGTTGAACCTTACTTTTGATTGAGCCTTTCTGAAACACTCTTTCTGTAGAAACTGCAATTGGACATTCTGAGCGCTAAGAGGCCTCTATTGGGAAAAATAATATCTTCAAATAAAAACTACACAGAAGCATTGTGTGAAACTTATTTCTGATATGTTCATTAAGCTAACAGAGTTAAACCATACTTTTGATTGCGCAGTTCTGAACACTCTTTCTGTAGAAAATGCAAGTGGACATTCGGAGCGCTAAGAGGGTAATAGTGGAAAAAGGAATATATTCAAATATAAACTACACAGTAGCATTCTGTGAAAATTCTTTCTGTTCTGTGCATTCAACTAACAGAGTTGAACCTTACTATTGATTGAGCCGTTCTGAAACACTCTTTCTGTAGAAACTGCAATTGGACATTCTGATCGCTAAGAGGCCTACATTGGGAAAAAGAATATCTTCAAATAAAAACTACACAGATGCATTCTGTGAAACTTATTTCTGATCTGTAAATTCAGTTAACAGAGATAAAACATATTTTTGATTGAGCAGTTATGAAACACTCTTTTTGTAGAAAATGCAAGTGGAGATTCGGAGCGCTAAGTGGGTAATAGTGGAAAAAGGAATGTCTTCAAATATAAACTACACAGAATCATTCGGTGAAACTTCTTTCTGATCTGTGCATTCAGCTAACAGAGTTAAACCATACTTTTGATTGAGCAGATCTGAACACTCTTTCTGTAGAAAATCCAACTGGACATTTGGAGCGCTAAGAGCGTAGTAGTGGAAAAAGGAATATATTCAAATATAAACTACACAGAAGCATTCTGTGAAACTTCTTTCTGATCTGAGCATACAGCTAACAGAGTTAAACCATACTTTTGATTGAGCAGTTTTGAAACACTCTGTCTGTAGAAAATGCAACTGGACATTCGTAGCGCTAAGTGGGTAATAGTGGAAAAAAGAATATATTCAAATATAAACTACACAGAAGCATTGTATGAAACTTCTTTCTGTTCTGTGCATTCAACTAACAGAGTTGAACCTTACTTTTGATTGAGCCGTTCTGAAACACTCTTTCTGTAGAAACTGCAATTGGACATTCTGAGCGCTAAGAGGCCTATATTGGGAAAAAGAATGTCTACAAATAAAAACTACACAGAAGAATTGTGTGAAACTTCTTTCTGTTCTGTTTGTTCAACTAAAAGAGTTGAACCTTAGTTTTGATTGAGCCGTTCTGAAACACTCTTTCTGTAGAAAATGCAAGTGGAGATTCGGAGCGCTAAGAGGGTAATAGTGGAAAAAGGAATGTCTCCAAATATAAACTACACAGAATAATTCTGTGAAACTTCTTTCTGATCTGTGCATTCAGCTAACAGAGTTAAACCATACTTTTGATTGAGCAGATCTGAACACTCTTTCTGTAGAAAATGCAACTGGACATTTGGAGCGCTAAGAGAGTAGTAGTGGAAAAAGGAATATATTCAAATATAAACTACACAGAAGCATTCTGTGAAATTTCTTTCTGATCTGAGCATTCAGCTAACAGAGTTAAACCATACTTTTGATTGAGCAGTTTTGAAACACTCTCTCTGTAGAAAATGCAACTGGACATTCGTAGCGCTAAGTGGGTAATAGTGGAAAAAAGAATATGTTCAAATATAAACTACACAGAAGCATTGTATGAAACTTCTTTCTGTTCTGTGCATTCAACTAACAGAGTTGAACCTTACTTTTGATTGAGCCTTTCTGAAACACTCTTTCTGTAGAAACTGCAATTGGACATTCTGAGCGCTAAGAGGCCTCTATTGGGAAAAATAATATCTTCAAATAAAAACTACACAGAAGCATTGTGTGAAACTTATTTCTGATATGTTCATTAAGCTAACAGAGTTAAACCATACTTTTGATTGCGCAGTTCTGAACACTCTTTCTGTAGAAAATGCAAGTGTACTTTCGGAGCGCTAAGAGGGTAATAGTGGAAAAAGGAATATATTCAAATATAAACTACACAGTAGCATTCTGTGAAAATTCATTCTGTTCTGTGCATTAAACTAACAGAGTTGAACCTTACTTTTGATTGAGCCGTTCTGAAACACTCTTTCTGTAGAAACTGCAATTGGACATGCTAAGCGCTAAGAGGCCTACATTGGGAAAAAGAATATCTTCAAATAGAAACTACACAGATGCATTCTGTGAAACTTATTTCTGATCTGTAAATTCAGTTAACAGAGATAAAACATATTTTTGATTGAGCAGTTATGAAACACTCTTTTTGTAGAAAATGCAAGTTGAGATTCGGAGCGCTAAGAGGGTAATAGTGGAAAAAGGATGTCTTCAAATATAAACTACACAGAATCATTCGGTGAAACTTCTTTCTGATCTGTGCATTCAGCTAACAGAGTTAAACCATACTTTTGATTGAGCACATCTGAACACTCTTTCTGTTGAAAATGCAACTGGACATTTGGAGCGCTAAGAGCGTAGTAGTGGAAAAAGGAATATATTCAAATATAAACTACACAGAAGCATTCTGTGAAACTTCTTTCTGATCTGAGCATACAGCTAACAGAGTTAAACCATACTTTTGATTGAGCAGTTTTGAAACACTCTGTCTGTAGAAAATGCAACTGGACATTCGTAGCGCTAAGTGGGTAATAGTGGAAAAAAGAATATGTTCAAATACAAACTACACAGAAGCATTGTATGAAAGTTCTTTCTGTTCTGTGCATTCAACTAACAGCGTTGAACCTTACTTTTGATTGAGCCGTTCTGAAACACTCTTTCTGTAGAAACTGCAATTGGACATTCTGAGCGCTAAGAGGCCTATATTGGGAAAAAGAATGTCTACAAATAAAAACTACACAGAAGAATTGTGTGAAACTACTTTCTGTTCTGTTTGTTCAACTAAAAGAGTTGAACCTTAGTTTTGATTGAGCCGTTCTGAAACACTCTTTCTGTAGAAAATGCAAGTGGACATTCGGAGCGCTAAGAGGGTAATAGTGGAAAAAGGAATGTCTCCAAATATAAACTACACAGAATCATTCTGTGAAACTTCTTTCTGATCTGTGCATTCAGCTAACAGAGTTAAACCATACTTTTGATTGAGCAGATCTGAACACTCTTTCTGTAGAAAATGCAACTGGACATTTGGAGCGCTAAGAGAGTAGTAGTGGAAAAAGGAATATATTCAAATATAAACTACACAGAAGCATTCTGTGAAACTTCTTTCTGATCTGAGCATTCAGCTAACAGAGTTAAACCATATTTTTGATTGAGCAGTTTTGAAACACTCTGTCTGTAGAATATGCAACTGGACATTTGGAGCGCTAAGAGAGTAGTAGTGGAAAAAAGAATATGTTCAAATATAAACTACACAGTAGCATTCTGTGAAAATTCTTTCTGTTCTGTGCATTCAACTAACAGAGTTGAACCTTACTTTTGATTGAGCCTTTCTGAAACACTCTTTCTGTAGAAAATGCAATTGGACATTCTGAGCGCTAAGAGGCCTATATTGGGAAAAATAATATCTTCAAATATAAACTACACAGAAGCATTGTATGAAACTTCTTTCTGTTCTGTGCATTCAACTAACAGAGTTGAACCTTACTTTTGATTGAGCCGTTCTGAAACACTCTTTCTGTAGAAACTGCAATTGGACATTCTGAGCGCTAAGAGGCCTATATTGGGAAAAAGAATGTCTACAAATAAAAACTACACAGAAGAATTGTGTGAAACTACTTTCTGTTCTGTTTGTTCAACTAAAATATTTGAACCTTAGTTTTGATTGAGCCGTTCTGAAACACTCTTTATGTAGAAAATGCAAGTGGAGATTCGGAAAGCTAAGAGGGTAATAGTGGAAAAAGGAATGTCTCCAAATATAAACTACACGGAATCATTCTGTGAAACTTCTTTCTGATCTGTGCATTCAGCTAACAGAGTTAAACCATACTTTTGATTCAGCAGATCTGAACACTCTTTCTGTAGAAAATGCAACTGGACATTTGGAGCGCTAAGAGAGTAGTAGTGGAAAAAGGAATATATTCAAATATAAACTACACAGAAGCATTCTGTGAAACTTCTTTCTGATCTGAGCATTCAGCTAACAGAGTTAAACCATACTTTTGATTGAGCAGTTTTGAAACACTCTGTCTGTAGAAAATGCAACTGGACATTCGTAGCGCTAAGGGGGTAATAGTGGAAAAAAGAATATGTTCAAATATAAACTACACAGAAGCATTGTATGAAACTTCTTTCTGTTCTGTGCATTCAACTAACAGAATTGAACCTTACTTTTGATTGAGCCTTTCTGAAACACTCTTTCTGTAGAAACTGCAATTGGACATTCTGAGCGCTAAGAGGCCTATATTGGGAAAAATAATATCTTCAAATAAAAACTACACAGAAGCATTGTGTGAAACTTATTTCTGATATGTTCATTAAGCTAACAGAGTTAAACCATACTTTTGATTGCGCAGTTCTGAACACTCTTTCTGTAGAAAATGCAAGTGGACATTCGGAGCGCTAAGAGGGTAATAGTGGAAAAAGGAATATATTCAAATATTAGCTACACAGTAGCATTCTGTGAAAATTCTTTCTGTTCTGTGCATTCAACTAACAGAGTTGAACCTTACTTTTGATTGAGCCGTTCTGAAACACTCTTTCTGTAGAAACTGCAATTGGACATGCTAAGCGCTAAGAGGCCTACATTGGGAAAAAGATTATCTTCAAATAAAAACTACACAGATGCATTCTGTGCAACTTATTTCTGATCTGTATATTCAGTTAACAGAGATAAAACATATTTTTGATTGAGCAGTTATGAAACACTCTTTTTGTAGAAAATGCAAGTGGAGATTCGGAGCGCTAAGAGGGTAATAGTGGAAAAAGGAATGTCTTCAAACATAAACTACACAGAATCATTCGGTGAAACTTCTTTCTGATCTGTGCATTCAGTTAACAGAGTTAAACCATACTTTTGATTGAGCAGATCTGAACACTCTTTCTGTAGAAAATGCAACTGGACATTTGGAGCGCTAAGAGCGTATTAGTGGAAAAAGGAATATATTCAAATATAAACTACACAGAAGCATTCTGTGAAACTTCTTTCTGATCTGAGCATTCAGCTAACAGAGTTAAACCATACTTTTGATTGAGCAGTTTTGAAACACTCTGTCTGTAGAAAATGCAACTGGACATTCGTAGCGCTAAGTGGGTAATAGTGGAAAAAAGAATATGTTGAAATATAAACTACACAGAAGCATTGTATGAAACCTCTTTCTGTTCTGTGCATTCAACTAACAGAGTTGAACCTTACTTTTGATTGAGCCGTTCTGAAACACTCTTTCTGTAGAAACTGCAATTGGACATTCTGAGCGCTAAGAGGCCTATATTGGGAAAAAGAATGTCTACAAATAAAAACTACACAGAAGAATTGTGTGAAACTTCTTTCTGTTGTGTTTGTTCAACTAAAAGAGTTGAACCTTAGTTTTGATTGAGCCGTTCTGAAACACTCTTTCTGTAGAAAATGCAAGTGGAGATTCGGAGCGCTAAGAGGGTAATAGTGGAAAAAGGAATGTCTCCAAATATAAACTACACAGAATCATTCTGTGAAACTTCTTTCTGATCTGTGCATTCAGCTAACAGATTTAAACCATACTTTTGATTGAGCAGATCTGAACACTCTTTCTGTAGAAAATGCAACTGGACAATTGGAGCGCTAAGAGAGTAGTAGTGGAAAAAGGAATATATTCAAATAGAAACTACACAGAAGCATTCTGTGAAACTTCTTTCTGATCTGAGCATTCAGCTAACAGAGTTAAACCATACTTTTGATTGAGCAGTTTTGAAACACTCTGTCTGTAGAAAATGCAACTGGACATTCGTAGCGCCAAGTGGGTAATAGTGGAAAAAAGAATATGTTCAAATATAAACTACACAGAAGCATTGCATGAAACTTCTTTCTGTTCTGTGCATTCAACTAACAGAGTTGAACCTTACTTTTGATTGAGCCTTTCTGAAACACTCTTTCTGTAGAAACTGCAATTGGACATTCTGAGCGCTAAGAGGACTCTATTGGGAAAAAAAATATCTTCAAATAAAAACTACACAGAAGCATTGTGTGAAACTTTTTTCTGATATGTTCATTAAGCAAACAGAGTTAAACCATACTTTTGATTGCGCAGTTCTGAACTCTCTTTCTGTAGAAAATGCAAGTGGACATTCGGAGCGCTAAGAGGGTAATAGTGGAAAAAGGAATATATTCAAATATAAACTACACAGTAGCATTCTGTGAAAATTCTTTCTGTTCTGTGCATTCAACTAACAGAGTTGAACCTTACTTTTCATTGAGCCGTTCTGAAACACTCTTTCTGTAGAAACTGCAATTGGACATGCTAAGCGCTAAGAGGCCTACATTGGGAAAAGAATATCTTTAAATAAAAACTACACAGATGCATTCTGTGAAACTTCTTTCTGTTCTGTTTGTTCAACTAAAAGAGTTGAACCTTAGTTTTGATTGAGCCGTTCTGAAACACTCTTTCTGTAGAAAATGCAAGTGGAGATTCGGAGCGCTAAGAGGGTAATAGTGGAAAAAGGAATGTCTCCAAATATAAACTACACAGAATCATTCTGTGAAACTTCTTTCTGATCTGTGCATTCAGCTAACAGAGTTAAACCATACTTTTGATTGAGCAGATCTGAACACTCTTTCTGTAGAAAATGCAACTGGACATTTGGAGCGCTAAGAGCGTAGTAGTGGAAAAAGGAATATATTCAAATATAAACTACACAGAAGCATTCTGTGAAACTTCTTTCTGATCTGAGCATTCAGCTAACAGAGTTAAACCATACTTTTGATTGAGCAGTTTTGAAACACTCTGTCTGTAGAAAATGCAACTGGACATTCGTAGCGCTAAGTGGGTAATAGTGGAAAAAAGAATATGTTCAAATATAAACTACACAGAAGCATTGTATGAAACTTCTTTCTGTTCTGTGCATTCAACTAACAGAGTTGAACCTTACTTTTGATTGAGCCGTTCTGAAACACTCTTTCTGTAGAAACTGCAATTGGACATGCTAAGCGCTAAGAGGCCTACATTGGGAAAAAGATTATCTTCAAATAAAAACTACACAGATGCATTCTGTGCAACTTATTTCTGATCTGTATATTCAGTTAACAGAGATAAAACATATTTTTGATTGAGCAGTTATGAAACACTCTTTTTGTAGAAAATGCAAGTGGAGATTCGGAGCGCTAAGAGGGTAATAGTGGAAAAAGGAATGTCTTCAAACATAAACTACACAGAATCATTCGGTGAAACTTCTTTCTGATCTGTGCATTCAGCTAACAGAGTTAAACCATACTTTTGATTGAGCAGATCTGAACACTCTTTCTGTAGAAAATGCAACTGGACATTTGGAGCGCTAAGAGCGTATTAGTGGAAAAAGGAATATATTCAAATATAAACTACACAGAAGCATTCTGTGAAACTTCTTTCTGATCTGAGCATTCAGCTAACAGAGTTAAACCATACTTTTGATTGAGCAGTTTTGAAACACTCTGTCTGTAGAAAATGCAACTGGACATTCGTAGCGCTAAGTGGGTAATAGTGGAAAAAAGAATATGTTGAAATATAAACTACACAGAAGCATTGTATGAAACCTCTTTCTGTTCTGTGCATTCAACTAACAGAGTTGAACCTTACTTTTGATTGAGCCGTTCTGAAACACTCTTTCTGTAGAAACTGCAATTGGACATTCTGAGCGCTAAGAGGCCTATATTGGGAAAAAGAATGTCTACAAATAAAAACTACACAGAAGAATTGTGTGAAACTTCTTTCTGTTGTGTTTGTTCAACTAAAAGAGTTGAACCTTAGTTTTGATTGAGCCGTTCTGAAACACTCTTTCTGTAGAAAATGCAAGTGGAGATTCGGAGCGCTAAGAGGGTAATAGTGGAAAAAGGAATGTCTCCAAATATAAACTACACAGAATCATTCTGTGAAACTTCTTTCTGATCTGTGCATTCAGCTAACAGATTTAAACCATACTTTTGATTGAGCAGATCTGAACACTCTTTCTGTAGAAAATGCAACTGGACAATTGGAGCGCTAAGAGAGTAGTAGTGGAAAAAGGAATATATTCAAATAGAAACTACACAGAAGCATTCTGTGAAACTTCTTTCTGATCTGAGCATTCAGCTAACAGAGTTAAACCATACTTTTGATTGAGCAGTTTTGAAACACTCTGTCTGTAGAAAATGCAACTGGACATTCGTAGCGCCAAGTGGGTAATAGTGGAAAAAAGAATATGTTCAAATATAAACTACACAGAAGCATTGCATGAAACTTCTTTCTGTTCTGTGCATTCAACTAACAGAGTTGAACCTTACTTTTGATTGAGCCTTTCTGAAACACTCTTTCTGTAGAAACTGCAATTGGACATTCTGAGCGCTAAGAGGACTCTATTGGGAAAAATAATATCTTCAAATAAAAACTACACAGAAGCATTGTGTGAAACTTTTTTCTGATATGTTCATTAAGCAAACAGAGTTAAACCATACTTTTGATTGCGCAGTTCTGAACTCTCTTTCTGTAGAAAATGCAAGTGGACATTCGGAGCGCTAAGAGGGTAATAGTGGAAAAAGGAATATATTCAAATATAAACTACACAGTAGCATTCTGTGAAAATTCTTTCTGTTCTGTGCATTCAACTAACAGAGTTGAACCTTACTTTTGATTGAGCCGTTCTGAAACACTCTTTCTGTAGAAACTGCAATTGGACATGCTAAGCGCTAAGAGGCCTACATTGGGAAAAGAATATCTTTAAATAAAAACTACACAGATGCATTCTGTGAAACTTCTTTCTGTTCTGTTTGTTCAACTAAAAGAGTTGAACCTTAGTTTTGATTGAGCCGTTCTGAAACACTCTTTCTGTAGAAAATGCAAGTGGAGATTCGGAGCGCTAAGAGGGTAATAGTGGAAAAAGGAATGTCTCCAAATATAAACCACACAGAATCATTCTGTGAAACTTCTTTCTGATCTGTGCATTCAGCTAACAGAGTTAAACCATACTTTTGATTGAGCAGATCTGAACACTCTTTCTGTAGAAAATGCAACTGGACATTTGGAGCGCTAAGAGCGTAGTAGTGGAAAAAGGAATATATTCAAATATAAACTACACAGAAGCATTCTGTGAAACTTCTTTCTGATCTGAGCATTCAGCTAACAGAGTTAAACCATACTTTTGATTGAGCAGTTTTGAAACACTCTGTCTGTAGAAAATGCAACTGGACATTCGTAGCGCTAAGTGGGTAATAGTGGAAAAAAGAATATGTTCAAATATAAACTACACAGAAGCATTGTATGAAACATCTTTCTGTTCTGTGCATTCAACTAACAGAGTTGAACCTTACTTTTGATTGAGCCGTTCTGAAACACTCTTTCTGTAGAAACTGCAATTGGACATTCTGAGAGCTAAGAGGCCTATATTGGGAAAAAGAATGTCTACAAATAAAAACTACACAGAAGAATTGTGTGAAACTTCTTTCTGTTCTGTTTGTTCAACTAAAAGAGTTGAACCTTAGTTTTGATTGAGCCGTTCTGAAACACTCTTTATGTAGAAAATGCAAGTGGAGATTCGGAGCGCTAAGAGGGTAATAGTGGAAAAAGGAATGTCTCCAAATATAAACTACACAGAATAATTCTGTGAAACTTCTTTCTGATCTGTGCATTCAGCTAACAGAGTTAAACCATACTTTTGATTGAGCAGATCTGAACACTCTTTCTGTAGAAAATGCAACTGGACATTTGGAGCACTAAGAGAGTAGTAGTGGAAAAAGGAATATATTCAAATATAAACTACACAGAAGCATTCTGTGAAACTTCTTTCTGATCTGAGCATTCAGCTAACAGAGTTAAACCATACTTTTGATTGAGCAGTTTTGAAACACTCTGTCTGTAGAAAATGCAACTGGACATTCGTAGCGCTAAGTGGGTAATAGTGGAAAAAAGAATATGTTCAAATATAAACTACACAGAAGCATTGTATGAAACTTCTTTCTGTTCTGTGCATTCAACTAACAGAGTTGAACCTTACTTTTGATTGAGCCGTTCTGAAACACTCTTTCTGTAGAAACTGCAATTGGACATTCTGAGCGCTAAGAGGCCTATATTGGGAAAAAGAATGTCTACAAATAAAAACTACACAGAAGAATTGTGTGAAACTTCTTTCTGTTCTGTTTGTTCAAATAAAAGAGTTGAACCTTTGTTTTGATTGAGCCGTTCTGAAACACTCTTTCTGTAGAAAATGCAAGTGGAGATTCGGAGCGCAAAGATGGTAATAGTGGAAAAAGTAATGTCTCCAAATATAAACTACACAGAATCATTCTGTGAAACTTCTTTCTGATCTGTGCATTCAGCTAACAGAGTTAAACCATACTTTTGATTGAGCAGATCTGAACACTCTTTCTGTAGAAAATGCAACTGGACATTTGGAGCGCTAAGAGAGTAGTAGTGGAAAAAGGAATGTCTTCAAATATAAACTACACAGAATCATTCGGTGAAACTTATTTCTGATCTGTGCATTCAGCTAACAGAGTTAAACCATACTTTTGATTGAGCAGATCTGAACACTCTTTCTGTTGAAAATGCAACTGGACATTTGGAGCGCTAAGAGCGTAGTAGCGGAAAAAGGAATGTCTTCAAATATAAACTACACAGAATCATTCGGTGAAACTTCTTTCTGATCTGTGCATTCAGCTAACAGAGTTAAAACATACTTTTGACTGAGCAGATCTGAACACTCTTTCTGTTGAAAATGCAACTGGACATTTGGAGCGCTAAGAGCGTAGTAGTGGAAAAAGGAATATATTCAAATATAAACTACACAGAAGCATTCTGTGAAACTTCTTTCTGATCTGAGCATTCAGCTAACAGAGTTAAACCATACTTTTGATTGAGCAGTTTTGAAACACTCTGTCTGTAGAAAATGCAACTGGACATTCGTAGCGCTAAGTGGGTAATAGTGGAAAAAAGAATATGTTCAAATATAAACTACACAGAAGCATTGTATGAAAATTCTTTCTGTTCTGTGCATTCAACTAACAGAGTTGAACCTTACTTTTGATTGAGCCGTTCTGAAACACTCTTTCTGTAGAAACTGCAATAGGACATTCTGAGCGCTAAGAGGCCTATATTGGGAAAAAGAATGTCTACAAATAAAAACTACACAGAAGAATTGTGTGAAACTTATTTCTGTTCTGTTTGTTCAACTAAAAGAGTTGAACCTTACTTTTGATTGAGCAGTTCTGAAACACTCTTTCTGTAGAAAATGCAAGTGGAGATTCGGTGCACTAAGAGGGTAATAGTGGAAAAAGGAATGTCTCCAAATATAAACTACACAGAATCATTGTGTGAAACTTGTTTCTGATCTGTGCATTCAGCTAACAGATTTAAACCATACTTTTGATTGAGCAGATCTGAACACTCTTTCTGTAGAAAATGCAACTGGACAATTGGAGCGCTAAGAGAGTAGTAGTGGAAAAAGGAATATATTCAAATATAAACTACACAGAAGCATTCTGTGAAACTTCTTTCTGATCTGAGCATTCAGCTAACAGAGTTAAACCATACTTTTGATTGAGCAGTTTTGAAACACTGTGTCTGCAGAAAATGCAACTGGACATTCGTAGCGCCAAGTGGGTAATAGTGGAAAAAAGAATATGTTCAAATATAAACTACACAGAAGCATTGCATGAAACTTCTTTCTGTTCTGTGCATTCAACTAACAGAGTTGAACCTTACTTTTGATTGAGCCTTTCTGAAACACTCTTTCTGTAGAAACTGCAATTGGACATTCTGAGCGCTAAGAGGACTCTATTGGGAAAAATAATATCTTCAAATAAAAACTACACAGAAGCATTGTGTGAAACTTATTTCTGATATGTTCATTAAGCTAACAGAGTTAAACCATACTTTTGATTGCGCAGTTCTGAACTCTCTTTCTGTAGAAAATGCAAGTGGACATTCGGAGCGCTAAGAGGGTAATAGTGGAAAAAGGAATATATTCAAATATAAACTACACAGTAGCATTCTGTGAAAATTCTTTCTGTTCTGTGCATTCAACTAACAGAGTTGAACCTTACTTTTGATTGAACCGTTCTGAAACACTCTTTCTGTAGAAACTGCAATTGGACATGCTAAGCGCTAAGAGGCCTACATTGGGAAAAAGAATATCTTCAAATAAAAACTACACAGATGCATTCTGTGAAATTTATTTCTGATCTGTAAATTCAGTTAACAGAGATAAAACATATTTTTGATTGAGCAGTTATGAAACACTCTTTTTGTAGAAAATGCAAGTGGAGATTCGGAGGGCTAAGAGGGTAATAGTGGAAAAAGGAATGTCTTCAAATATAAACTACACAGAATCATTCGGTGAAACTTCTTTCTGATCTGTGCATTCAGCTAACAGAGTTAAACCATACTTTTGATTGAGCAGATCTGAACACTCTTTCTGTAGAAAATGCAACTGGACATTTGGAGCGCTAAGACCGTAGTAGTGGAAAAAGTAATATATTCAAATATAAACTAAACAGAAGCATTCTGTGAAACCTCTTTCTGATCTGAGCATTCAGCTAACAGAGTTAAACCATACTTTTGATTGAGCAGTTTTGAAACACTCTGTCTGTAGAAAATGCAACTGGACATTCGTAGCGCCAAGTGGGTAATAGTGGAAAAAAGAATATGTTCAAATATAAACTACACAGAAGCATTGCATGAAACTTCTTTCTGTTCTGTGCATTCAACTAACAGAGTTGAACCTTACTTTTGATTGAGCCGTTCTGAAACACTCTTTCTGTAGAAACTGCATTTGGACATTCTGAGCGCTAAGAGGCCTACATTGGGAAAAAGATTATCTTCAAATAAAAACTACACAGATGCATTCTGTGCAACTTATTTCTGATCTGTATATTCAGTTAACAGAGATAAAACATATTTTTGATTGAGCAGTTATGAAACACTCTTTTTGTAGAAAATGCAAGTGGAGATTCTTAGCGCTAAGAGGGTAATAGTGGAAAAAGGAATGTCTTCAAACATAAACTACACAGAATCATTCGGTGAAATTTCTTTCTGATCTGTGCATTCAGCTAACAGAGTTAAACCATACTTTTGATTGAGCAGATCTGAACACTCTTTCTGTAGAAAATGCAACTGGACATTTGGAGCGCTAAGAGCGTATTAGTGGAAAAAGGAATATATTCAAATATAAACTACACAGAAGCATTCTGTGAAACTTCTTTCTGATCTGAGCATTCAGCTAACAGAGTTAAACCATACTTTTGATTGAGCAGTTTTGAAACACTCTGTCTGTAGAAAATGCAACTGGACATTCGTAGCGCTAAGTGGGTAATAGTGGAAAAAAGAATATGTTGAAATATAAACTACACAGAAGCATTGTATGAAACCTCTTTCTGTTCTGTGCATTCAACTAACAGAGTTGAACCTTACTTTTGATTGAGCCGTTCTGAAACACTCTTTCTGTAGAAACTGCAATTGGACATTCTGAGCGCTAAGAGGCCTATATTGGGAAAAAGAATGTCTACAAATAAAAACTACACAGAAGAATTGTGTGAAACTTCTTTCTGTTGTGTTTGTTCAACTAAAAGAGTTGAACCTTAGTTTTGATTGAGCCGTTCTGAAACACTCTTTCTGTAGAAAATGCAAGTGGAGATTCGGAGCGCTAAGAGGGTAATAGTGGAAAAAGGAATGTCTCCAAATATAAACTACACAGAATCATTCTGTGAAACTTCTTTCTGATCTGTGCATTCAGCTAACAGAGTTAAACCATACTTTTGATTGAGCAGATCTGAACACTCTTTCTGTAGAAAATGCAACTGGACAATTGGAGCGCTAAGAGAGTAGTAGTGGAAAAAGGAATATATTCAAATATAAACTACACAGAAGCATTCTGTGAAACTTCTTTCTGATCTGAGCATTCAGCTAACAGAGTTAAACCATACTTTTGATTGAGCAGTTTTGAAACACTCTGTCTGTAGAAAATGCAACTGGACATTCGTAGCGCCAAGTGGGTAATAGTGGAAAAAAGAATATGTTCAAATATAAACTACACAGAAGCATTGCATGAAACTTCTTTCTGTTCTGTGCATTCAACTAACAGAGTTGAAACTTACTTTTGATTGAGCCTTTCTGAAACACTCTTTCTGTAGAAACTGCAATTGGACATTCTGAGCGCTAAGAGGCCTCTATTGGGAAAAATAATATCTTCAAATAAAAACTACTCAGAAGCATTGTGTGAAACATATTTCTGATATGTTCATTAAGCTAACAGAGTTAAACCATACTTTTGATTGCGCAGTTCTGAACACTCTTTCTGTAGAAAATGCAAGTGGACATTCGGAGCGCTAAGAGGGTAATAGTGGAAAAAGGAATATATTCAAATATAAACTACACAGTAGCATTCTGTGAAAATTCTTTCTGTTCTGTGCATTCAACTAACAGAGTTGAACCTTACTTTTGATTGAGCCGTTCTGAAACACTCTTTCTGTAGAAACTGCAATTGGACATGCTAAGCGCTAAGAGGCCTACATTGGGAAAAAGAATATCTTTAAATAAAAACTACACAGATGCATTCTGTGAAACTTTTTTCTGTTCTGTTTGTTCAACTAAAAGAGTTGAACCTTAGTTTTGATTGAGCCGTTCTGAAACACTCTTTCTGTAGAAAATGCAAGTGGAGATTCGGAGCGCTAAGAGGGTAATAGTGGAAAAAGGAATGTCTCCAAATATAAACTACACAGAATCATTCTGTGAAACTTCTTTCTGATCTGTGCATTCAGCTAACAGAGTTAAACCATACTTTTGATTGAGCAGATCTGAACACTCTTTCTGTAGAAAATGCAACTGGACATTTGGAGCGCTAAGAGCGTAGTAGTGGAAAAAGGAATATATTCAAATATAAACTACACAGAAGCATTCTGTGAAACTTCTTTCTGATCTGAGCATTCAGCTAACAGAGTTAAACCATACTTTTGATTGAGCAGTTTTGAAACACTCTGTCTGTAGAAAATGCAACTGGACATTCGTAGCGCTAAGTGGGTAATAGTGGAAAAAAGAATATGTTCAAATATAAACTACACAGAAGCATTGTATGAAAATTCTTTCTGTTCTGTGCATTCAACTAACAGAGTTGAACCTTACTTTTGATTGAGCCGTTCTGAAACACTCTTTCTGTAGAAACTGCAATTGGACATTCTGAGCGCTAAGAGGCCTATATTGGGAAAAAGAATGTCTACAAATAAAAACTACACAGAAGAATTGTGTGAAACTTCTTTCTGTTCTGTTTGTTCAACTAAAAGAGTTGAACCTTAGTTTTGATTGAGCAGTTCTGAAACACTCTTTCTGTAGAAAATGCAAGTGGAGATTCGGTGCACTAAGAGGGTAATAGTGGAAAAAGGAATGTCTCCAAATATAAACTACACAGAATCATTCTGTGAAACTTGTTTCTGATCTGTGCATTCAGCTAACAGATTTAAACCATACTTTTGATTGAGCAGATCTGAACACTCTTTCTGTAGAAAATGCAACTGGACAATTGGAGCGCTAAGAGAGTAGTAGTGGAAAAAGGAATATATTCAAATATAAACTACACAGAAGCATTCTGTGAAACTTCTTTCTGATCTGAGCATTCAGCTAACAGAGTTAAACCATACTTTTGATTGAGCAGTTTTGAAACACTCTGTCTGTAGAAAATGCAACTGGACATTCGTAGCGCCAAGTGGGTAATAGTGGAAAAAAGAATATGTTCAAATATAAACTACACAGAAGCATTGTATGAAATTACTTTCTGTTCTGTGCATTCAACTAACAGAGTTGAACCTTACTTTTGATTGAGCCTTTCTGAAACTCTCTTTCTGTAGAAACTGCAATTGGACATTCTGAGCGCTAAGAGGCCTCTATTGGGAAAAATAATATCTTCAAATAAAAACTACACAGAAGCATTGTGTGAAACTTATTTCTGATATGTTCATTAAGCTAACAGAGTTAAACCATACTTTTGATTGCGCAGTTCTGAACACTCTTTCTGTAGAAAATGCAAGTGGACATTCCGAGCGCTAAGAGGGTAATAGTGGAGAAAGGAATATATTCAAATATAAACTACACAGTAGCATTCTGTGAAAATTCTTTCTGTTCTGTGCATTCAACTAACAGAGTTGAACCTTACTTTTGATTGAGCCGTTCTGAAACGCTCTTTCTGTAGAAACTGCAATTGGACATGCTAAGCGCTAAGAGGCCTACATTGGGAAAAAGAATATCTTCAAATAAAAACTACACAGATGCATTCTGTGAAACTTATTTCTGATCTGTAAATTCAGTTAACAGAGATAAAACATATTTTTGATTGAGCAGTTATGAAACACTCTTTTTGTAGAAAATGCAAGTGGAGATTCGGAGGGCTAAGAGGGTAATAGTGGAAAAAGGAATGTCTTCAAATATAAACTACACAGAATCATTCGGTGAAACTTCTTTCTGATCTGTGCATTCAGCTAACAGGGTTAAACCATACTTTTGATTGAGCAGATCTGAACACTCTTTCTGTAGAAAATGCAACTGGACATTTGGAGCGCTAAGACCGTAGTAGTGGAAAAAGTAATATATTCAAATATAAACTAAACAGAAGCATTCTGTGAAACTTCTTTCTGATCTGAGCATTCAGCTAACAGAGTTAAACCATACTTTTGATTGAGCAGTTTTGAAACACTCTGTCTGTAGAAAATGCAACTGGACATTCGTAGCGCCAAGTGGGTAATAGTGGAAAAAAGAATATGTTCAAATATAAACCACACAGAAGCATTGCATGAAACTTCTTTCTGTTCTGTGCATTCAACTAACAGAGTTGAACCTTACTTTTGATTGAGCCTTTCTGAAACACTCTTTCTGTAGAAACTGCAATTGGACATTCTGAGCGCTAAGAGGACTCTATTGGGAAAAATAATATCTTCAAATAAAAACTACACAGAAGCATTGTGTGAAACTTTTTTCTGATATGTTCATTAAGCTAACAGAGTTAAACCATACTTTTGATTGCGCAGTTCTGAACTCTCTTTCTGTAGAAAATGCAAGTGGACATTCGGCGCGCTAAGAGGGTAATAGTGGAAAAAGGAATGTCTCCAAATATAAACTACACAGAATCATTCTGTGAAACTTCTTTCTGATCTGTGCATTCAGCTAACAGAGTTAAACCATACTTTTGATTGAGCAGTTCTGAACACTCTTTCTGTAGAAAATGCAACTGGACATTTGGAGCGCTAAGAGAGTAGTAGTGGAAAAAGGAATATATTCAAATATAAACTACACAGAAGCATTCTGTGAAACTTCTTTCTGATCTGAGCATTCAGCTAACAGAGTTAAACCATACTTTTGATTGAGCAGTTTTGAAACACTCTGTCTGTAGAAAATGCAACTGGATATTCGTAGCGCTAAGTGGGTAATAGTGGAAAAAAGAATATGTTCAAATATAAACTACACAGAAGCATTGTATGAAATTTCTTTCTGTTCTGTGCATTCAACTAACAGAGATGAACCTTACTTTTGATTGAGCCTTTCTGAAACACTCTTTGTGTAGAAACTGCAATTGGACATTCTGAGCGCTAAGAGGCCTATATTGGGAAAAAAAATATCTTCAAATAAAAACTACACAGAAGCATTGTGTGAAACTTATTTCTGATATGTTCATTAAGCTAACAGAGTTAAACCATACTTTTGATTGCGCAGTTCTGAACACTCTTTCTGTAGAAAATGCAAGTGGACATTCGGAGCGCTAAGAGGGTAATAGTGGAGAAAGGAATATATTCAAATATAAACTACACAGTAGCATTCTGTGAAAATTCTTTCTGTTCTGTGCATTCAACTAACAGAGTTGAACCTTACTTTTGATTGAGCCGTTCTGAAACACTCTTTCTGTAGAAACTGCAATTGGACATGCTAAGCGCTAAGAGGCCTACATTGGGAAAAAGAATATCTTCAAATAAAAACTACACAGATGCATTCTGTGAAACTTATTTCTGATCTGTAAATTCAGTTAACAGAGATAAAACATATTTTTGATTGAGCAGTTATGAAACACTCTTTTTTAGAAAATGCAACTGGAGATTCGTAGCGCTAAGAGGGTAATAGTGGAAAAAGGAATGTCTCCAAATATAAACTACACAGAATCATTCTGTGAAACTTCTTTCTGTTCTGTGCATTCAGCTAACAGAGTTAAACCATACTTTTGATTGAGCAGATCTGAACACTCTTTCTGTAGAAAATGCAACTGGACAATTGGAGCGCTAAGAGAGTAGTAGTGGAAAAAGGAATATATACAAATATAAACTACACAGAAGCATTCTGTGAAAGTTCTTTCTGATCTGAGCATTCAGCTAACATAGTTAAACCATACTTTTGATTGAGCAGTTTTGAAACACTCTGTCTGTAGAAAATGCAACTGGACATTCGTAGCGCCAAGTGGGTAATAGTGGAAAAATGAATATGTTCAAATATAAACTACACAGAAGCATTGCATGAAACTTCTTTCTGTTCTGTGCATTCAACTAACAGAGTTGAACCTTACTTTTGATTGAGCCTTTCTGAAACACTCTTTCTGTAGAAACTGCAATTGGACATTCTGAGCGCTAAGAGGCCTCTATTGGGAAAAAAAATATCTTCAAATAAAAACTACACAGAAGCATTGTGTGAAACTTATTTCTGATATGTTCATTAAGCTAACAGAGTTAAACCATACTTTTGATTGCGCAGTTCTGAACACTCTTTCTGTAGAAAATGCAAGTGGACATTCGGAGCGCTAAGAGGGTAATAGTGGAAAAAGGAATATATTGAAATATAAACTACACAGTAGCATTCTGTGAAAATTCTTTCTGTTCTGTGCATTCAACTAACAGAGTTGAACCTTACTTTTAATTGAGCCGTTCTGAAACACTCTTTCTGTAGAAACTGCAATTGGACATGCTAAGCGCTAAGAGGCCTACATTGGGAAAAAGAATATCTTCAAATAAAAACTACACAGATGCATTCTGTGAAACTTCTTTCTGTTCTGTTTGTTCAACTAAAAGAGTTGAACCTTAGTTTTGATTGAGCAGTTCTGAAACACTCTTTCTGTAGAAAATGCAAGTGGAGATTCGGTGCACTAAGAGGGTAATAGTGGAAAAAGGAATGTCTCCAAATATAAACTACACAGAATCATTCTGTGAAACTTGTTTCTGATCTGTGCATTCAGCTAACAGATTTAAACCATACTTTTGATTGAGCAGATCTGAACACTCTTTCTGTAGAAAATGCAACTGGACAATTGGAGCGCTAAGAGAGTAGTAGTGGAAAAAGGAATATATTCAAATATAAACTACACAGAAGCATTCTGTGAAACTTCTTTCTGATCTGAGCATTCAGCTAACAGAGTTAAACCATACTTTTGATTGAGCAGTTTTGAAACACTCTGTCTGTAGAAAATGCAACTGGACATTCGTAGCGCCAAGTGGGTAATAGTGGAAAAAAGAATATGTTCAAATATAAACTACACAGAAGCATTGTATGAAATTACTTTCTGTTCTGTGCATTCAACTAACAGAGTTGAACCTTACTTTTGATTGAGCCTTTCTGAAACTCTCTTTCTGTAGAAACTGCAATTGGACATTCTGAGCGCTAAGAGGCCTCTATTGGGAAAAATAATATCTTCAAATAAAAACTACACAGAAGCATTGTGTGAAACTTATTTCTGATATGTTCATTAAGCTAACAGAGTTAAACCATACTTTTGATTGCGCAGTTCTGAACACTCTTTCTGTAGAAAATGCAAGTGGACATTCGGAGCGCTAAGAGGGTAATAGTGGAGAAAGGAATATATTCAAATATAAACTACACAGTAGCATTCTGTGAAAATTCTTTCTGTTCTGTGCATTCAACTAACAGAGTTGAACCTTACTTTTGATTGAGCCGTTCTGAAACGCTCTTTCTGTAGAAACTGCAATTGGACATGCTAAGCGCTAAGAGGCCTACATTGGGAAAAAGAATATCTTCAAATAAAAACTACACAGATGCATTCTGTGAAACTTATTTCTGATCTGTAAATTCAGTTAACAGAGATAAAACATATTTTTGATTGAGCAGTTATGAAACACTCTTTTTGTAGAAAATGCAAGTGGAGATTCGGAGGGCTAAGAGGGTAATAGTGGAAAAAGGAATGTCTTCAAATATAAACTACACAGAATCATTCGGTGAAACTTCTTTCTGATCTGTGCATTCAGCTAACAGGGTTAAACCATACTTTTGATTGAGCAGATCTGAACACTCTTTCTGTAGAAAATGCAACTGGACATTTGGAGCGCTAAGACCGTAGTAGTGGAAAAAGTAATATATTCAAATATAAACTAAACAGAAGCATTCTGTGAAACTTCTTTCTGATCTGAGCATTCAGCTAACAGAGTTAAACCATACTTTTGATTGAGCAGTTTTGAAACACTCTGTCTGTAGAAAATGCAACTGGACATTCGTAGCGCCAAGTGGGTAATAGTGGAAAAAAGAATATGTTCAAATATAAACCACACAGAAGCATTGCATGAAACTTCTTTCTGTTCTGTGCATTCAACTAACAGAGTTGAACCTTACTTTTGATTGAGCCTTTCTGAAACACTCTTTCTGTAGAAACTGCAATTGGACATTCTGAGCGCTAAGAGGACTCTATTGGGAAAAATAATATCTTCAAATAAAAACTACACAGAAGCATTGTGTGAAACTTTTTTCTGATATGTTCATTAAGCTAACAGAGTTAAACCATACTTTTGATTGCGCAGTTCTGAACTCTCTTTCTGTAGAAAATGCAAGTGGACATTCGGCGCGCTAAGAGGGTAATAGTGGAAAAAGGAATGTCTCCAAATATAAACTACACAGAATCATTCTGTGAAACTTCTTTCTGATCTGTGCATTCAGCTAACAGTGTTAAACCATACTTTTGATTGAGCAGTTCTGAACACTCTTTCTGTAGAAAATGCAACTGGACATTTGGAGCGCTAAGAGAGTAGTAGTGGAAAAAGGAATATATTCAAATATAAACTACACAGAAGCATTCTGTGAAACTTCTTTCTGATCTGAGCATTCAGCTAACAGAGTTAAACCATACTTTTGATTGAGCAGTTTTGAAACACTCTGTCTGTAGAAAATGCAACTGGATATTCGTAGCGCTAAGTGGGTAATAGTGGAAAAAAGAATATGTTCAAATATAAACTACACAGAAGCATTGTATGAAATTTCTTTCTGTTCTGTGCATTCAACTAACAGAGATGAACCTTACTTTTGATTGAGCCTTTCTGAAACACTCTTTGTGTAGAAACTGCAATTGGACATTCTGAGCGCTAAGAGGCCTATATTGGGAAAAAAAATATCTTCAAATAAAAACTACACAGAAGCATTGTGTGAAACTTATTTCTGATATGTTCATTAAGCTAACAGAGTTAAACCATACTTTTGATTGCGCAGTTCTGAACACTCTTTCTGTAGAAAATGCAAGTGGACATTCGGAGCGCTAAGAGGGTAATAGTGGAGAAAGGAATATATTCAAATATAAACTACACAGTAGCATTCTGTGAAAATTCTTTCTGTTCTGTGCATTCAACTAACAGAGTTGAACCTTACTTTTGATTGAGCCGTTCTGAAACACTCTTTCTGTAGAAACTGCAATTGGACATGCTAAGCGCTAAGAGGCCTACATTGGGAAAAAGAATATCTTCAAATAAAAACTACACAGATGCATTCTGTGAAACTTATTTCTGATCTGTAAATTCAGTTAACAGAGATAAAACATATTTTTGATTGAGCAGTTATGAAACACTCTTTTTTAGAAAATGCAACTGGAGATTCGTAGCGCTAAGAGGGTAATAGTGGAAAAAGGAATGTCTCCAAATATAAACTACACAGAATCATTCTGTGAAACTTCTTTCTGTTCTGTGCATTCAGCTAACAGAGTTAAACCATACTTTTGATTGAGCAGATCTGAACACTCTTTCTGTAGAAAATGCAACTGGACAATTGGAGCGCTAAGAGAGTAGTAGTGGAAAAAGGAATATATACAAATATAAACTACACAGAAGCATTCTGTGAAAGTTCTTTCTGATCTGAGCATTCAGCTAACATAGTTAAACCATACTTTTGATTGAGCAGTTTTGAAACACTCTGTCTGTAGAAAATGCAACTGGACATTCGTAGCGCCAAGTGGGTAATAGTGGAAAAATGAATATGTTCAAATATAAACTACACAGAAGCATTGCATGAAACTTCTTTCTGTTCTGTGCATTCAACTAACAGAGTTGAACCTTACTTTTGATTGAGCCTTTCTGAAACACTCTTTCTGTAGAAACTGCAATTGGACATTCTGAGCGCTAAGAGGCCTCTATTGGGAAAAAAAATATCTTCAAATAAAAACTACACAGAAGCATTGTGTGAAACTTATTTCTGATATGTTCATTAAGCTAACAGAGTTAAACCATACTTTTGATTGCGCAGTTCTGAACACTCTTTCTGTAGAAAATGCAAGTGGACATTCGGAGCGCTAAGAGGGTAATAGTGGAAAAAGGAATATATTGAAATATAAACTACACAGTAGCATTCTGTGAAAATTCTTTCTGTTCTGTGCATTCAACTAACAGAGTTGAACCTTACTTTTAATTGAGCCGTTCTGAAACACTCTTTCTGTAGAAACTGCAATTGGACATGCTAAGCGCTAAGAGGCCTACATTGGGAAAAAGAATATCTTCAAATAAAAACTACACAGATGCATTCTGTGAAACTTCTTTCTGTTCTGTTTGTTCAACTAAAAGAGTTGAACCTTAGTTTTGATTGAGCCGTTCTGAAACACTCTTTCTGTAGAAAATGCAAGTGGAGATTCGGAGCGCTAAGAGGGTAATAGTGGAAAAAGGAATGTCTTCAAATATAAACTACACAGAATCATTCGGTGAAACTTCTTTCTGATCTGTGCATTCAGCTAACAGAGTTAAACCATACTTTTGATTGAGCAGATCTGAACACTCTTTCTGTAGAAAATGCAACTAGACATTTGGAGCGCTAAGAGCGTAGTAGTGGAAAAAGGAATATATTCAAATATAAACTACACAGAAGCATTCTGTGAAACTTCTTTCTGATCTGAGCATTCAGCTAACAGAGTTAAACCATACATTTGATTGAGCAGTTTTGAAACACTCTGTCTGTAGAAAATGCAACTGGACATTCATAGCGCTAAGTGGGTAATAGTGGAAAAGAGAATATGTTCAAATATAAACTACACAGAAGCATTGTATGAAATTACTTTCTGTTCTGTGCATTCAACTAACAGAGTTGAAACTTACTTTTGATTGAGCCTTTCTGAAACACTCTTTCTGTAGAAACTGCAATTGGACATTCTGAGCGCTAAGAGGACTCTATTGGGAAAAATAATATCTTCAAATAAAAACTACACAGAAGCATTGTGTGAAACTTTTTTCTGATATGTTCATTAAGCTAACAGAGTTAAACCATACTTTTGATTGCGCAGTTCTGAACTCTCTTTCTGTAGAAAATGCAAGTGGACATTCGGCGCGCTAAGAGGGTAATAGTGGAAAAAGGAATGTCTCCAAATATAAACTACACAGAATCATTCTGTGAAACTTCTTTCTGATCTGTGCATTCAGCTAACAGTGTTAAACCATACTTTTGATTGAGCAGTTCTGAACACTCTTTCTGTAGAAAATGCAACTGGACATTTGGAGCGCTAAGAGAGTAGTAGTGGAAAAAGGAATATATTCAAATATAAACTACACAGAAGCATTCTGTGAAACTTCTTTCTGATCTGAGCATTCAGCTAACAGAGTTAAACCATACTTTTGATTGAGCAGTTTTGAAACACTCTGTCTGTAGAAAATGCAACTGGATATTCGTAGCGCTAAGTGGGTAATAGTGGAAAAAAGAATATGTTCAAATATAAACTACACAGAAGCATTGTATGAAATTTCTTTCTGTTCTGTGCATTCAACTAACAGAGATGAACCTTACTTTTGATTGAGCCTTTCTGAAACACTCTTTGTGTAGAAACTGCAATTGGACATTCTGAGCGCTAAGAGGCCTATATTGGGAAAAAAAATATCTTCAAATAAAAACTACACAGAAGCATTGTGTGAAACTTATTTCTGATATGTTCATTAAGCTAACAGAGTTAAACCATACTTTTGATTGCGCAGTTCTGAACACTCTTTCTGTAGAAAATGCAAGTGGACATTCGGAGCGCTAAGAGGGTAATAGTGGAGAAAGGAATATATTCAAATATAAACTACACAGTAGCATTCTGTGAAAATTCTTTCTGTTCTGTGCATTCAACTAACAGAGTTGAACCTTACTTTTGATTGAGCCGTTCTGAAACACTCTTTCTGTAGAAACTGCAATTGGACATGCTAAGCGCTAAGAGGCCTACATTGGGAAAAAGAATATCTTCAAATAAAAACTACACAGATGCATTCTGTGAAACTTATTTCTGATCTGTAAATTCAGTTAACAGAGATAAAACATATTTTTGATTGAGCAGTTATGAAACACTCTTTTTTAGAAAATGCAACTGGAGATTCGTAGCGCTAAGAGGGTAATAGTGGAAAAAGGAATGTCTCCAAATATAAACTACACAGAATCATTCTGTGAAACTTCTTTCTGTTCTGTGCATTCAGCTAACAGAGTTAAACCATACTTTTGATTGAGCAGATCTGAACACTCTTTCTGTAGAAAATGCAACTGGACAATTGGAGCGCTAAGAGAGTAGTAGTGGAAAAAGGAATATATACAAATATAAACTACACAGAAGCATTCTGTGAAAGTTCTTTCTGATCTGAGCATTCAGCTAACATAGTTAAACCATACTTTTGATTGAGCAGTTTTGAAACACTCTGTCTGTAGAAAATGCAACTGGACATTCGTAGCGCCAAGTGGGTAATAGTGGAAAAATGAATATGTTCAAATATAAACTACACAGAAGCATTGCATGAAACTTCTTTCTGTTCTGTGCATTCAACTAACAGAGTTGAACCTTACTTTTGATTGAGCCTTTCTGAAACACTCTTTCTGTAGAAACTGCAATTGGACATTCTGAGCGCTAAGAGGCCTCTATTGGGAAAAAAAATATCTTCAAATAAAAACTACACAGAAGCATTGTGTGAAACTTATTTCTGATATGTTCATTAAGCTAACAGAGTTAAACCATACTTTTGATTGCGCAGTTCTGAACACTCTTTCTGTAGAAAATGCAAGTGGACATTCGGAGCGCTAAGAGGGTAATAGTGGAAAAAGGAATATATTGAAATATAAACTACACAGTAGCATTCTGTGAAAATTCTTTCTGTTCTGTGCATTCAACTAACAGAGTTGAACCTTACTTTTAATTGAGCCGTTCTGAAACACTCTTTCTGTAGAAACTGCAATTGGACATGCTAAGCGCTAAGAGGCCTACATTGGGAAAAAGAATATCTTCAAATAAAAACTACACAGATGCATTCTGTGAAACTTCTTTCTGTTCTGTTTGTTCAACTAAAAGAGTTGAACCTTAGTTTTGATTGAGCCGTTCTGAAACACTCTTTCTGTAGAAAATGCAAGTGGAGATTCGGAGCGCTAAGAGGGTAATAGTGGAAAAAGGAATGTCTTCAAATATAAACTACACAGAATCATTCGGTGAAACTTCTTTCTGATCTGTGCATTCAGCTAACAGAGTTAAACCATACTTTTGATTGAGCAGATCTGAACACTCTTTCTGTAGAAAATGCAACTAGACATTTGGAGCGCTAAGAGCGTAGTAGTGGAAAAAGGAATATATTCAAATATAAACTACACAGAAGCATTCTGTGAAACTTCTTTCTGATCTGAGCATTCAGCTAACAGAGTTAAACCATACATTTGATTGAGCAGTTTTGAAACACTCTGTCTGTAGAAAATGCAACTGGACATTCATAGCGCTAAGTGGGTAATAGTGGAAAAGAGAATATGTTCAAATATAAACTACACAGAAGCATTGTATGAAATTACTTTCTGTTCTGTGCATTCAACTAACAGAGTTGAAACTTACTTTTGATTGAGCCTTTCTGAAACACTCTTTCTGTAGAAACTGCAATTGGACATTCTGAGCGCTAAGAGGCCTATATTGGGAATAATAATATCTTCAAATAAAACTACACAGAAGCATTGTGTGAAACTTATTTCTGATATGTTCATTAAGCTAACAGAGTTAAACCATACTTTTGATTGCGCAGTTCTGAACACTCTTTCTGTAGAAAATGCAAGTGGACATTCGGAGCGCTAAGAGGGTAACAGTTGAAAATGGAATGTCTCCAAATATAAACTACACAGAATCATTCTGTGAAAATTCTTTCTGTTCTGTGCATTCAACTAACAGAGTTGAACCTTACTTTTAATTGAGCCGTTCTGAAACACTCTTTCTGTAGAAACTGCAATTGGACATGCTAAGCGCTAAGAGGCCTACATTGGGAAAAAGATTATCTTCAAATAAAAACTACACAGAAGAATTGTGTGAAACTTCTTTCTGTTGTGTTTGTTCAACTAAAAGAGTTGAACCTTAGTTTTGATTGAGCCGTTCTGAAACACTCTTTCTGTAGAAAATGCAAGTGGAGATTCGGAGCGCTAAGAGGGTAATAGTGGAAAAAGGAATGTCTCCAAATATAAACTACACAGAATCATTCTGTGAAACTTCTTTCTGATCTGTGCATTCAGCTAACAGAGTTAAACCATACTTTTGATTGAGCAGATCTGAACACTCTTTCTGTAGAAAATGCAACTGGACAATTGGAGCGCTAAGAGAGTAGTAGTGGAAAAAGGAATATATTCAAATATAAACTACACAGAAGCATTCTGTGAAACTTCTTTCTTATCTGAGCATTCAGCTAACAGAGTTAAACCATACTTTTGATTGAGCAGTTTTGAAACACTCTGTCTGTAGAAAATGCAACTGGACATTCGTAGCGCTAAGTGGGTAATAGTGGAAAAAAGAATATGTTCAAATATAAACTACACAGAATCATTGTATGAAACTAATTTCTGTTCTGTGCATTCAACTAACACAGTTGAACCTTACTTTTGATTGAGCCTTTCTGAAACACTCTTTCTGTAGAAACTGCAATTGGACATTCTGAGCGCTAAGAGGCCTCTATTGGGAAAAATAATATCTTCAAATAAAAACTACACAGAAGCATTGTGTGAAACTTATTTCTGATATGTTCATTAAGCTAACAGAGTTAAACCATACTTTTGATTGCGCAGTTCTGAACACTCTTTCTGTAGAAAATGCAAGTGGACATTCGGAGCGCTAAGAGGGTAATAGTGGAGAAAGGAATATATTCAAATATAAACTACACAGTAGCATTCTGTGAAAATTCTTTCTGTTCTGTGCATTCAACTAACAGAGTTGAACCTTACTTTTGATTGAGCCGTTCTGAAACACTCTTTCTGTAGAAACTGCAATTGGACATGCTAAGAGCTAAGAGGCCTACATTGGGAAAAAGAATATCTTCAAATAAAAACTACACAGATGCATTCTGTGAAACTTATTTCTGATCTGTAAATTCAGTTAACAGAGATAAAACATATTTTTGATTGAGCAGTTATGAAACACTCTTTTTGTAGAAAATGCAAGTGGAGATTCGGAGCGCTAAGTGGGTAATAGTGGAAAAAGGAATGTCTTCAAATATAAACTACACAGAATCATTCGGTGAAACTTCTTTCTGATCTGTGCATTCAGCTAACAGAGTTAAACCATACTTTTGATTGAGCAGATCTGAACACTCTTTCTGTAGAAAATGCAACTGGACATTTGGAGCGCTAAGAGCGTAGTAGTGGAAAAAGGAATATATTCAAATATAAACTAAACAGAAGCATTCTGTGAAACTTCTTCTGATCTGAGCATTCAGCTAACAGAGTTAAACCATACTTTTGATTGAGCAGTTTTGAAACACTCTGTCTGTAGAAAATGCAACTTCACATTCGTAGCGCTAAGTGGGTAATAGTGGAAAAAATAATATGTTCAAATATAAACTACACAGAAGCATTGTATGAAACTTCTTTCTGTTCTGTGCATTCAACTAACAGAGTTGAACCTTACTTTTGATTGAGCCGTTCTGAAACACTCTTTCTGTAGAAACTGCAATTGGACATTCTGAGCGCTAAGAGGCCTATATTGGGAAAAAGAATGTCTACAAATAAAAACTACACAGAAGAATTGTGTGAAACTTCTTTCTGTTCTGTTTGTTCAACTAAAAGAGTTGAACCTTAGTTTTGATTGAGCCGTTCTGAAACACTCTTTCTGTAGAAAATGCAAGTGGAGATTCGGAGCGCTAAGAGGGTAATAGTGGAAAAAGGAATGTCTCCAAATATAAACTACACAGAATCATTCTGTGAAACTTCTTTCTGATCTGTGCATTCAGCTAACAGAGTTAAACCATACTTTTGATTGAGCAGATCTGAACACTCTTTCTGTAGAAAATGCAACTGGACATTTGGAGCGCTAAGAGAGTAGTAGTGGAAAAAGGAATATATTCAAATATAAACTACACAGAAGCATTCTGTGAAACTTCTTTCTGATCTGAGCATTCAGCTAACAGAGTTAAACCATACTTTTGATTGAGCAGTTTTGAAACACTCTGTCTGTAGAAAATGCAACTGGACATTCGTAGCGCTAAGTGGGTAATAGTGGAAAAAAGAATATGTTCAAATATAAACTACACAGAAGCATTGTATGAAACTTCTTTCTGTTCTGTGCATTCAACTAACAGAGTTGAACCTTACTTTTGATTGAGCCTTTCTGAAACACTCTTTCTGTAGAAACTGCAATTGGACATTCTGAGCGCTAAGAGGCCTATATTGGGAAAAATAATATCTTCAAATAAAAACTACACAGAAGCATTGTGTGAAACTTATTTCTGATATGTTCATTAAGCTAACAGAGTTAAACCATACTTTTGATTGCGCAGTTCTGAACACTCTTTCTGTAGAAAATGCAAGTGGACATTCGGAGCGCTAAGAGGGTAATAGTGGAAAAAGGAATATATTCAAATATAAACTAGACAGTAGCATTCTGTGAAAATTCTTTCTGTTCTGTGCATTCAACTAACAGAGTTGAACCTTACTTTTGATTGAGCCGTTCTGAAACACTCTTTCTGTAGAAACTGCAATTGGACATGCTAAGCGCTAAGAGGCCTACATTGGGAAAAAGATTATCTTCAAATAAAAACTACACAGATGCATTCTGTGCAACTTATTTCTGATCTGTATATTCAGTTAACAGAGATAAAACATATTTTTGATTGAGCAGTTATGAAACACTCTTTTTGTAGAAAATGCAAGTGGAGATTCGGAGCGCTAAGAGGGTAATAGTGGAAAAAGGAATGTCTTCAAACATAAACTACACAGAATCATTCGGTGAAACTTCTTTCTGATCTGTGCATTCAGCTAACAGAGTTAAACCATACTTTTGATTGAGCAGATCTGAACACTCTTTCTGTAGAAAATGCAACTGGACATTTGGAGCGCTAAGAGCGTATTAGTGGAAAAAGGAATATATTCAAATATAAACTACACAGAAGCATTCTGTGAAACTTCTTTCTGATCTGAGCATTCAGCTAACAGAGTTAAACCATACTTTTGATTGAGCAGTTTTGAAACACTCTGTCTGTAGAAAATGCAACTGGACATTCGTAGCGCTAAGTGGGTAATAGTGGAAAAAAGAATATGTTCAAATATAAACTACACAGAATCATTGTATGAAACTAATTTCTGTTCTGTGCATTCAACTAACACAGTTGAACCTTACTTTTGATTGAGCCTTTCTGAAACACTCTTTCTGTAGAAACTGCAATTGGACATTCTGAGCGCTAAGAGGCCTCTATTGGGAAAAATAATATCTTCAAATAAAAACTACACAGAAGCATTGTGTGAAACTTATTTCTGATATGTTCATTAAGCTAACAGAGTTAAACCATACTTTTGATTGCGCAGTTCTGAACACTCTTTCTGTAGAAAATGCAAGTGGACATTCGGAGCGCTAAGAGGGTAATAGTGGAGAAAGGAATATATTCAAATATAAACTACACAGTAGCATTCTGTGAAAATTCTTTCTGTTCTGTGCATTCAACTAACAGAGTTGAACCTTACTTTTGATTGAGCCGTTCTGAAACACTCTTTCTGTAGAAACTGCAATTGGACATGCTAAGAGCTAAGAGGCCTACATTGGGAAAAAGAATATCTTCAAATAAAAACTACACAGATGCATTCTGTGAAACTTATTTCTGATCTGTAAATTCAGTTAACAGAGATAAAACATATTTTTGATTGAGCAGTTATGAAACACTCTTTTTGTAGAAAATGCAAGTGGAGATTCGGAGCGCTAAGTGGGTAATAGTGGAAAAAGGAATGTCTTCAAATATAAACTACACAGAATCATTCGGTGAAACTTCTTTCTGATCTGTGCATTCAGCTAACAGAGTTAAACCATACTTTTGATTGAGCAGATCTGAACACTCTTTCTGTAGAAAATGCAACTGGACATTTGGAGCGCTAAGAGCGTAGTAGTGGAAAAAGGAATATATTCAAATATAAACTAAACAGAAGCATTCTGTGAAACTTCTTCTGATCTGAGCATTCAGCTAACAGAGTTAAACCATACTTTTGATTGAGCAGTTTTGAAACACTCTGTCTGTAGAAAATGCAACTTCACATTCGTAGCGCTAAGTGGGTAATAGTGGAAAAAATAATATGTTCAAATATAAACTACACAGAAGCATTGTATGAAACTTCTTTCTGTTCTGTGCATTCAACTAACAGAGTTGAACCTTACTTTTGATTGAGCCGTTCTGAAACACTCTTTCTGTAGAAACTGCAATTGGACATTCTGAGCGCTAAGAGGCCTATATTGGGAAAAAGAATGTCTACAAATAAAAACTACACAGAAGAATTGTGTGAAACTTCTTTCTGTTCTGTTTGTTCAACTAAAAGAGTTGAACCTTAGTTTTGATTGAGCCGTTCTGAAACACTCTTTCTGTAGAAAATGCAAGTGGAGATTCGGAGCGCTAAGAGGGTAATAGTGGAAAAAGGAATGTCTCCAAATATAAACTACACAGAATCATTCTGTGAAACTTCTTTCTGATCTGTGCATTCAGCTAACAGAGTTAAACCATACTTTTGATTGAGCAGATCTGAACACTCTTTCTGTAGAAAATGCAACTGGACATTTGGAGCGCTAAGAGAGTAGTAGTGGAAAAAGGAATATATTCAAATATAAACTACACAGAAGCATTCTGTGAAACTTCTTTCTGATCTGAGCATTCAGCTAACAGAGTTAAACCATACTTTTGATTGAGCAGTTTTGAAACACTCTGTCTGTAGAAAATGCAACTGGACATTCGTAGCGCTAAGTGGGTAATAGTGGAAAAAAGAATATGTTCAAATATAAACTACACAGAAGCATTGTATGAAACTTCTTTCTGTTCTGTGCATTCAACTAACAGAGTTGAACCTTACTTTTGATTGAGCCTTTCTGAAACACTCTTTCTGTAGAAACTGCAATTGGACATTCTGAGCGCTAAGAGGCCTATATTGGGAAAAATAATATCTTCAAATAAAAACTACACAGAAGCATTGTGTGAAACTTATTTCTGATATGTTCATTAAGCTAACAGAGTTAAACCATACTTTTGATTGCGCAGTTCTGAACACTCTTTCTGTAGAAAATGCAAGTGGACATTCGGAGCGCTAAGAGGGTAATAGTGGAAAAAGGAATATATTCAAATATAAACTAGACAGTAGCATTCTGTGAAAATTCTTTCTGTTCTGTGCATTCAACTAACAGAGTTGAACCTTACTTTTGATTGAGCCGTTCTGAAACACTCTTTCTGTAGAAACTGCAATTGGACATGCTAAGCGCTAAGAGGCCTACATTGGGAAAAAGATTATCTTCAAATAAAAACTACACAGATGCATTCTGTGCAACTTATTTCTGATCTGTATATTCAGTTAACAGAGATAAAACATATTTTTGATTGAGCAGTTATGAAACACTCTTTTTGTAGAAAATGCAAGTGGAGATTCGGAGCGCTAAGAGGGTAATAGTGGAAAAAGGAATGTCTTCAAACATAAACTACACAGAATCATTCGGTGAAACTTCTTTCTGATCTGTGCATTCAGCTAACAGAGTTAAACCATACTTTTGATTGAGCAGATCTGAACACTCTTTCTGTAGAAAATGCAACTGGACATTTGGAGCGCTAAGAGCGTATTAGTGGAAAAAGGAATATATTCAAATATAAACTACACAGAAGCATTCTGTGAAACTTCTTTCTGATCTGAGCATTCAGCTAACAGAGTTAAACCATACTTTTGATTGAGCAGTTTTGAAACACTCTGTCTGTAGAAAATGCAACTGGACATTCGTAGCGCTAAGTGGGTAATAGTGGAAAAAAGAATATGTTGAAATATAAACTACACAGAAGCATTGTATGAAACCTCTTTCTGTTCTGTGCATTCAACTAACAGAGTTGAACCTTACTTTTGATTGAGCCGTTCTGAAACACTCTTTCTGTAGAAACTGCAATTGGACATTCTGAGCGCTAAGAGGCCTATATTGGGAAAAAGAATGTCTACAAATAAAAACTACACAGAAGAATTGTGTGAAACTTCTTTCTGTTGTGTTTGTTCAACTAAAAGAGTTGAACCTTAGTTTTGATTGAGCCGTTCTGAAACACTCTTTCTGTAGAAAATGCAAGTGGAGATTCGGAGCGCTAAGAGGGTAATAGTGGAAAAAGGAATGACTCCAAATATAAACTACACAGAATCATTCTGTGAAACTTCTTTCTGATCTGTGCATTCAGCTAACAGAGTTAAAACATACTTTTGATTGAGCAGATCTGAACACTCTTTCTGTAGAAAATGCAACTGGACAATTGGAGCGCTAAGAGAGTAGTAGTGGAAAAAGGAATATATTCAAATATAAACTACACAGAAGCATTCTGTGAAACTTCTTTCTGATCTGAGCATTCAGCTAACAGAGTTAAACCATACTTTTGATTGAGCAGTTTTGAAACATTCTGTCTGTAGAAAATGCAACTGGACATTCGTAGCGCCAAGTGGGTAATAGTGGAAAAAAGAATATGTTCAAATATAAACTACACAGAAGCATTGCATGAAACTTCTTTCTGTTCTGTGCATTCAACTAACAGAGTTGAACCTTACTTTTGATTGAGCCTTTCTGAAACACTCTTTCTGTAGAAACTGCAATTGGACATTCTGAGCGCTAAGAGGCCTCTATTGGGAAAAATAATATCTTCAAATAAAAACTACTCAGAAGCATTGTGTGAAACTTATTTCTGATATGTTCATTAAGCTAACAGAGTTAAACCATACTTTTGATTGCGCAGTTCTGAACACTCTTTCTGTAGAAAATGCAAGTGGACATTCGGAGCGCTAAGAGGGTAATAGTGGAAAAAGGAATATATTCAAATATAAACTACACAGTAGCATTCTGTGAAAATTCTTTCTGTTCTGTGCATTCAAATAACAGAGTTGAACCTTACTTTTGATTGAGCCGTTCTGAAACACTCTTTCTGTAGAAACTGCAATTGGACATGCTAAGCGCTAAGAGGCCTACATTGGGAAAAAGAATATCTTTAAATAAAAACTACACAGATGCATTCTGTGAAACTTCTTTCTGTTCTGTTTGTTCAACTAAAAGAGTTGAACCTTAGTTTTGATTGAGCCGTTCTGAAACACTCTTTCTGTAGAAAATGCAAGTGGAGATTCGGAGCGCTAAGAGGGTAATAGTGGAAAAAGGAATGTCTCCAAATATAAACTACACAGAATCATTCTGTGAAACTTCTTTCTGATCTGTGCATTCAGCTAACAGAGTTAAACCATACTTTTGATTGAGCAGATCTGAACACTCTTTCTGTAGAAAATGCAACTGGACATTTGGAGCGCTAAGAGAGTAGTAGTGGAAAAAGGAATATATTCAAATATAAACTACACAGAAGCATTCTGTGAAACTTCTTTCTGATCTGAGCATTCAGCTAACAGAGTTAAACCATACTTTTGATTGAGCAGTTTTGAAACACTCTGTCTGTAGAAAATGCAACTGGACATTCGTAGTGCTAAGTGGGTAATAGTGGAAAAAAGAATATGTTCAAATATAAACTACACAGAAGCATTGTATGAAACTTCTTTCTGTTCTGTGCATTCAACTAACAGAGTTGAACCTTACTTTTGATTGAGCCTTTCTGAAACACTCTTTCTGTAGAAACTGCAATTGGACATTCTGAGCGCTAAGAGGCCTATATTGGGAAAAATAATATCTTCAAATAAAAACTACACAGAAGCATTGTGTGAAACTTATTTCTGATATGTTCATTAAGCTAACAGAGTTAAACCATACTTTTGATTGCGCAGTTCTGAACACTCTTTCTGTAGAAAATGCAAGTGGACATTCGGAGCGCTAAGAGGGTAATAGTGGAAAAAGGAATATATTCAAATATAAACTAGACAGTAGCATTCTGTGAAAATTCTTTCTGTTCTGTGCATTCAACTAACAGAGTTGAACCTTACTTTTGATTGAGCCGTTCTGAAACACTCTTTCTGTAGAAACTGCAATTGGACATGCTAAGCGCTAAGAGGCCTACATTGGGAAAAAGATTATCTTCAAATAAAAACTACACAGATGCATTCTGTGCAACTTATTTCTGATCTGTATATTCAGTTAACAGAGATAAAACATATTTTTGATTGAGCAGTTATGAAACACTCTTTTTGTAGAAAATGCAAGTGGAGATTCGGAGCGCTAAGAGGGTAATAGTGGAAAAAGGAATGTCTTCAAACATAAACTACACAGAATCATTCGGTGAAACTTCTTTCTGATCTGTGCATTCAGCTAACAGAGTTAAACCATACTTTTGATTGAGCAGATCTGAACACTCTTTCTGTAGAAAATGCAACTGGACATTTGGAGCGCTAAGAGCGTATTAGTGGAAAAAGGAATATATTCAAATATAAACTACACAGAAGCATTCTGTGAAACTTCTTTCTGATCTGAGCATTCAGCTAACAGAGTTAAACCATACTTTTGATTGAGCAGTTTTGAAACACTCTGTCTGTAGAAAATGCAACTGGACATTCGTAGCGCTAAGTGGGTAATAGTGGAAAAAAGAATATGTTGAAATATAAACTACACAGAAGCATTGTATGAAACCTCTTTCTGTTCTGTGCATTCAACTAACAGAGTTGAACCTTACTTTTGATTGAGCCGTTCTGAAACACTCTTTCTGTAGAAACTGCAATTGGACATTCTGAGCGCTAAGAGGCCTATATTGGGAAAAAGAATGTCTACAAATAAAAACTACACAGAAGAATTGTGTGAAACTTCTTTCTGTTGTGTTTGTTCAACTAAAAGAGTTGAACCTTAGTTTTGATTGAGCCGTTCTGAAACACTCTTTCTGTAGAAAATGCAAGTGGAGATTCGGAGCGCTAAGAGGGTAATAGTGGAAAAAGGAATGTCTCCAAATATAAACTACACAGAATCATTCTGTGAAACTTCTTTCTGATCTGTGCATTCAGCTAACAGAGTTAAACCATACTTTTGATTGAGCAGATCTGAACACTCTTTCTGTAGAAAATGCAACTGGACAATTGGAGCGCTAAGAGAGTAGTAGTGGAAAAAGGAATATATTCAAATATAAACTACACAGAAGCATTCTGTGAAACTTCTTTCTGATCTGAGCATTCAGCTAACATAGTTAAACCATACTTTTGATTGAGCAGTTTTGAAACACTCTGTCTGTAGAAAATGCAACTGGACATTCGTAGCGCCAAGTGGGTAATAGTGGAAAAAAGAATATGTTCAAATATAAACTACACAGAAGCATTGCATGAAACTTCTTTCTGTTCTGTGCATTCAACTAACAGAGTTGAACCTTACTTTTGATTTAGCCTTTCTGAAACACTCTTTCTGTAGAAACTGCAATTGGACATTCTGAGCGCTAAGAGGCCTCTATTGGGAAAAATAATATCTTCAAATAAAAACTACTCAGAAGCATTGTGTGAAACTTATTTCTGATATGTTCATTAAGCTAACAGAGTTAAACCATACTTTTGATTGCGCAGTTCTGAACACTCTTTCTGTAGAAAATGCAAGTGGACATTCGGAGCGCTAAGAGGGTAATAGTGGAAAAAGGAATATATTCAAATATAAACTACACAGTAGCATTCTGTGAAAATTCTTTCTGTTCTGTGCATTCAACTAACAGAGTTGAACCTTACTTTTGATTGAGCCGTTCTGAAACACTCTTTCTGTAGAAACTGCAATTGGACATGCTAAGCGCTAAGAGGCCTACATTGGGAAAAAGAATATCTTTAAATAAAAACTACACAGATGCATTCTGTGAAACTTCTTTCTGTTCTGTTTGTTCAACTAAAAGAGTTGAACCTTAGTTTTGATTGAGCCGTTCTGAAACACTCTTTCTGTAGAAAATGCAAGTGGAGATTCGGAGCGCTAAGAGGGTAATAGTGGAAAAAGGAATGTCTCCAAATATAAACTACACAGAATCATTCTGTGAAACTTCTTTCTGATCTGTGCATTCAGCTAACAGAGTTAAGCCATACTTTTGATTGAGCAGATCTGAACACTCTTTCTGTAGAAAATGCAACTGGACATTTGGAGCGCTAAGAGCATAGTAGTGGAAAAAGGAATATATTCAAATATAAACTACACAGAAGCATTCTGTGAAACTTCTTTCTGATCTGAGCATTCAGCTAACAGAGTTAAACCATACTTTTGATTGAGCAGTTTTGAAACACTCTGTCTGTAGAAAATGCAACTGGACATTCGTAGCGCTAAGTGGGTAATAGTGGAAAAAAGAATATGTTCAAATATAAACTACACAGAAGCATTGTATGAAAATTCTTTCTGTTCTGTGCATTCAACTAACAGAGTTGAACCTTACTTTTGATTGAGCCGTTCTGAAACACTCTTTCTGTAGAAACTGCAATTGGACATTCTGAGCGCTAAGAGGCCTATATTGGGAAAAAGAATGTCTACAAATAAAAACTACACAGAAGAATTGTGTGAAACTTCTTTCTGTTCTGTTTGTTCAACTAAAATAGTTGAACCTTAGTTTTGATTGAGCCGTTCTGAAACACTCTTTCTGTAGAAAATGCAAGTGGAGATTCGGAGCGCTAAGAGGGTAATAGTGGAAAAAGGAATGACTCCAAATATAAACTACACAGAATCATTCTGTGAAACTTTTTCTGATCTGTGCATTCAGCTAACAGAGTTAAAACATACTTTTGATTGAGCAGATCTGAACACTCTTTCTGTAGAAAATGCAACTGGACAATTGGAGCGCTAAGAGAATAGTAGTGGAAAAAGGAATATATTCAAATATAAACTACACAGAAGCATTCTGTGAAACTTCTTTCTGATCTGAGCATTCAGCTAACAGAGTTAAACCATACTTTTGATTGAGCAGTTTTGAAACACTCTGTCTGTAGAAAATGCAACTGGACATTCGTAGCGCCAAGTGGGTAATAGTGGAAAAAAGAATATGTTCAAATATAAACTACACAGAAGCATTGCATGAAACTTCTTTCTGTTCTGTGCATTCAACTAACAGAGTTGAACTTTACTTTTGATTGAGCCTTTCTGAAACACTCTTTCTGTAGAAACTGCAATTGGACATTCTGAGCGCTAAGAGGCCTCTATTGGGAAAAATAATATCTTCAAATAAAAACTACTCAGAAGCATTGTGTGAAACTTATTTCTGATATGTTCATTAAGCTAACAGAGTTAAACCATACTTTTGATTGCGCAGTTCTGAACACTCTTTCTGTAGAAAATGCAAGTGGACATTCGGAGCGCTAAGAGGGTAATAGTGGAAAAAGGAATATATTCAAATATAAACTACACAGTAGCATTCTGTGAAAATTCTTTCTGTTCTGTGCATTCAACTAACAGAGTTGAACCTTACTTTTGATTGAGCCGTTCTGAAACACTCTTTCTGTAGAAACTGCAATTGGACATGCTAAGCGCTAAGAGGCCTACATTGGGAAAAAGAATATCTTTAAATAAAAACTACACAGATGCATTCTGTGAAACTTCTTTCTGTTCTGTTTGTTCAACTAAAAGAGTTGAACCTTAGTTTTGATTGAGCCGTTCTGAAACACTCTTTCTGTAGAAAATGCAAGTGGAGATTCGGAGCGCTAAGAGGGTAATAGTGGAAAAAGGAATGTCTCCAAATATAAACTACACAGAATCATTCTGTGAAACTTCTTTCTGATCTGTGCATTCAGCTAACAGAGTTAAACCATACTTTTGATTGAGCAGATCTGAACACTCTTTCTGTAGAAAATGCAACTGGACATTTGGAGCGCTAAGAGAGTAGTAGTGGAAAAAGGAATATATTCAAATATAAACTACACAGAAGCATTCTGTGAAACTTCTTTCTGATCTGAGCATTCAGCTAACAGAGTTAAACCATACTTTTGATTGAGCAGTTTTGAAACACTCTGTCTGTAGAAAATGCAACTGGACATTCGTAGCGCTAAGTGGGTAATAGTGGAAAAAAGAATATGTTCAAATATAAACTACACAGAAGCATTGTATGAAACTTCTTTCTGTTCTGTGCATTCAACTAACAGAGTTGAACCTTACATTTGATTGAGCCTTTCTGAAACACTCTTTCTGTAGAAACTGCAATTGGACATTCTGAGCGCTAAGAGGCCTATATTGGGAAAAATAATAACTTCAAATAAAAACTACACAGAAGCATTGTGTGAAACTTATTTCTGATATGTTCATTAAGCTAACAGAGTTAAACCATACTTTTGATTGCGCAGTTCTGAACACTCTTTCTGTAGAAAATGCAAGTGGACATTCGGAGCGCTAAGAGGGTAATAGTGGAAAAAGGAATATATTCAAATATAAACTAGACAGTAGCATTCTGTGAAAATTCTTTCTGTTCTGTGCATTCAACTAACAGAGTTGAACCTTACTTTTGATTGAGCCGTTCTGAAACACTCTTTCTGTAGAAACTGCAATTGGACATGCTAAGCGCTAAGAGGCCTACATTGGGAAAAAGATTATCTTCAAATAAAAACTACACAGATGCATTCTGTGCAACTTATTTCTGATCTGTATATTCAGTTAACAGAGATAAAACATATTTTTGATTGAGCAGTTAAGAAACACTCTTTTTGTAGAAAATGCAAGTGGAGATTCGGAGCGCTAAGAGGGTAATAGTGGAAAAAGGAATGTCTTCAAACATAAACTACACAGAATCATTCGGTGAAACTTCTTTCTGATCTGTGCATTCAGCTAACAGAGTTAAACCATACTTTTGATTGAGCAGATCTGAACACTCTTTCTGTAGAAAATGCAACTGGACATTTGGAGCGCTAAGAGCGTATTAGTGGAAAAAGGAATATATTCAAATATAAACTACACAGAAGCATTCTGTGAAACTTCTTTCTGATCTGAGCATTCAGCTAACAGAGTTAAACCATACTTTTGATTGAGCAGTTTTGAAACACTCTGTCTGTAGAAAATGCAACTGGACATTCGTAGCGCTAAGTGGGTAATAGTGGAAAAAAGAATATGTTGAAATATAAACTACACAGAAGCATTGTATGAAACCTCTTTCTGTTCTGTGCATTCAACTAACAGAGTTGAACCTTACTTTTGCTTGAGCCGTTCTGAAAAACTCTTTCTGTAGAAACTGCAATTGGACATTCTGAGCGCTAAGAGGCCTATATTGGGAAAAAGAATGTCTACAAATAAAAACTACACAGAAGAATTGTGTGAAACTTCTTTCTGTTGTGTTTGTTCAACTAAAAGAGTTGAACCTTAGTTTTGATTGAGCCGTTCTGAAACACTCTTTCTGTAGAAAATGCAAGTGGAGATTCGGAGCGCTAAGAGGGTAATAGTGGAAAAAGGAATGTCTCCAAATATAAACTACACAGAATCATTCTGTGAAACTTCTTTCTGATCTGTGCATTCAGCTAGCAGAGTTAAACCATACTTTTGATTGAGCAGATCTGAACACTCTTTCTGTAGAAAATGCAACTGGACAATTGGAGCGCTAAGAGAGTAGTAGTGGAAAAAGGAATATATTCAAATATAAACTACACAGAAGCATTCTGTGAAACTTCTTTCTGATCTGAGCATTCAGCTAACATAGTTAAACCATACTTTTGATTGAGCAGTTTTGAAACACTCTGTCTGTAGAAAATGCAACTGGACATTCGTAGCGCCAAGTGGGTAATAGTGGAAAAAAGAATATGTTCAAATATAAACTACACAGAAGCATTGCATGAAACTTCTTTCTGTTCTGTGCATTCAACTAACAGAGTTGAACCTTACTTTTGATTGAGCCTTTCTGAAACACTCTTTCTGTAGAAACTGCAATTGGACATTCTGAGCGCTAAGAGGCCTCTATTGGGAAAAATAATATCTTCAAATAAAAACTACTCAGAAGCATTGTGTGAAACTTATTTCTGATATGTTCATTAAGCTAACAGAGTTAAACCATACTTTTGATTGCGCAGTTCTGAACACTCTTTCTGTAGAAAATGCAAGTGGACATTCGGAGCGCTAAGAGGGTAATAGTGGAAAAAGGAATATATTCAAATATAAACTACACAGTAGCATTCTGTGAAAATTCTTTCTGTTCTGTGCATTCAACTAACAGAGTTGAACCTTACTTTTGATTGAGCCGTTCTGAAACACTCTTTCTGTAGAAACTGCAATTGGACATGCTAAGCGCTAAGAGGCCTACATTGGGAAAAAGAATATCTTTAAATAAAAACTACACAGATGCATTCTGTGAAACTTCTTTCTGTTCTGTTTGTTCAACTAAAAGAGTTGAACCTTAGTTTTGATTGAGCCGTTCTGAAACACTCTTTCTGTAGAAAATGCAAGTGGAGATTCGGAGCGCTAAGAGGGTAATAGTGGAAAAAGGAATGTCTCCAAATATAAACTACACAGAATCATTCTGTGAAACTTCTTTCTGATCTGTGCATTCAGCTAACAGAGTTAAGCCATACTTTTGATTGAGCAGATCTGAACACTCTTTCTGTAGAAAATGCAACTGGACATTTGGAGCGCTAAGAGCGTAGTAGTGGAAAAAGGAATATATTCAAATATAAACTACACAGAAGCATTCTGTGAAACTTCTTTCTGATCTGAGCATTCAGCTAACAGAGTTAAACCATACTTTTGATTGAGCAGTTTTGAAACACTCTGTCTGTAGAAAATGCAACTGGACATTCGTAGCGCTAAGTGGGTAATAGTAGAAAAAAGAATATGTTCAAATATAAACTACACAGAAGCATTGTATGAAAATTCTTTCTGTTCTGTGCATTCAACTAACAGAGTTGAACCTTACTTTTGATTGAGCCGTTCTGAAACACTCTTTCTGTAGAAACTGCAATTGGACATTCTGAGCGCTAAGAGGCCTATATTGGGAAAAAGAATGTCTACAAATAAAAACTACACAGAAGAATTGTGTGAAACTTCTTTCTGTTCTGTTTGTTCAACTAAAAGAGTTGAACCTTAGTTTTGATTGAGCAGTTCTGAAACACTCTTTCTGTAGAAAATGCAAGTGGAGATTCGGGGCACTAAGAGGGTAATAGTGGAAAAAGGAATGTCTCCAAATATAAACTACACAGAATCATTCTGTGAAACTTGTTTCTGATCTGTGCATTCAGCTAACAGATTTAAACCATACTTTTGATTGAGCAGATCTGAACACTCTTTCTGTAGAAAATGCAACTGGACAATTGGAGCGCTAAGAGAGTAGTAGTGGAAAAAGGAATATATTCAAATATAAACTACACAGAAGCATTCTGTGAAACTTCTTTCTGATCTGAGCATTCAGCTAACAGAGTTAAACCATACTTTTGATTGAGCAGTTTTGAAACACTCTGTCTGTAGAAAATGCAACTGGACATTCGTAGCGCCAAGTGGGTAATAGTGGAAAAAAGAATATGTTCAAATATAAACTACACAGAAGCATTGCATGAAACTTCTTTCTGTTCTGTGCATTCAACTAACAGAGTTGAACCTTACTTTTGATTGAGCCTTTCTGAAACACTCTTTCTGTAGAAACTGCAATTGGACATTCTGAGCGCTAAGAGGACTCTATTGGGAAAAATAATATCTTCAAATAAAAACTACACAGAAGCATTGTGTGAAACTTATTTCTGATATGTTCATTAAGCTAACAGAGTTAAACCATACTTTTGATTGCGCAGTTCTGAACTCTCTTTCTGTAGAAAATGCAAGTGGACATTCGGAGCGCTAAGAGGATAATAGTGGAAAAAGGAATATATTCAAATATAAACTACACAGTAGCATTCTGTGAAAATTCTTTCTGTTCTGTGCATTCAACTAACAGAGTTGAACCTTACTTTTGATTGAGCCGTTCTGAAACACTCTTTCTGTAGAAACTGCAATTGGACATGCTAAGCGCTAAGAGGCCTACATTGGGAAAAAGAATATCTTCAAATAAAAACTACACAGATGCATTCTGTGAAACTTCTTTCTGTTCTGTTTGTTCAACTAAAAGAGTTGAACCTTAATTTTGATTGAGCCGTTCTGAAACACTCTTTCTGTAGAAAATGCAAGTGGAGATTCGGAGCGCTAAGAGGGTAATAGTGGAAAAAGGAATGTCTTCAAATATAAACTACACAGAATCATTCTGTGAAACTTCTTTCTGATCTGTGCATTCAGCTAACAGAGTTAAACCATACTTTTGATTGAGCAGATCTGAACACTCTTTCTGTAGAAAATGCAACTGGACATTTGGAGCGCTAAGAGAGTAGTAGTGGAAAAAGGAATATATTCAAATATAAACTACACAGAAGCATTATGTGAAACTTCTTTCTGATCTGAGCATTCAGCTAACAGAGTTAAACCATACTTTTGATTGAGCAGTTTTGAAACACTCTGTCTGTAGAAAATGCAACTGGACATTCGTAGCGCTAAGTGGGTAATAGTGGAAAAAAGAATATGTTCAAATATAAACTACACAGAAGCATTGTATGAAACTACTTTCTGTTCTGTGCATTCAACTAACAGAGTTGAACCTTACTTTTGATTGAGCCTTTCTGAAACACTCTTTCTGTAGAAACTGCAATTGGACATTCTGAGCGCTAAGAGGCCTATATTGGGAAAAAGAATGTCTACAAATAAAAGCTACACAGAAGAATTGTGTGAAACTTCTTTCTGTTCTGTTTGTTCAACAAAAAGAGTTGAACCTTAGTTTTGATTGAGCCGTTCTGAAACACTCTTTCTGTAGAAAATGCAAGTGGATATTCGGAGCGCTAAGAGGGTAATAGTGGAAAAAGGAATGTCTCCAAATATAAACTACACAGAATCATTCTGTGAAACTTCTTTCTGATCTGTGCATTCAGCTAACAGAGTTAAACCATACTTTTGATTGAGCAGATCTGAACAATCTTTCTGTAGAAAATGCAACTGGACATTTGGAGCGCTAAGAGAGTAGTAGTGGAAAAAGGAATATATTCAAATATAAACTACAGAGAAGCATTCTGTGAAATTTCTTTCTGATCTGAGCATTCAGCTAACAGAGTTAAACCATACTTTTGATTGAGCAGTTTTGAAACACTCTGTCTGTAGAAAATGCAACTGGACATTCGTAGCGCTAAGTGGGTAATAGTGGAAAAAAGAATATGTTCAAATATAAACTATACAGAAGCATTGTATGAAACTTCTTTCTGTTCTGTGCATTCAACTAACAGAGTTGAACCTTACTTTTGATTGAGCCTTTCTGAAACACTCTTTCTGTAGAAACTGCAATTGGACATTCTGAGCGCTAAGAGGCCTCTATTGGGAAAAATAATACCTTCAAATAAAAACTAGACAGAAGCATTGTGTGAAACTTATTTCTGATATGTTCATTAAGCTAACAGAGTTAAACCATACTTTTGATTGCGCAGTTCTGAACACTCTTTCTGTAGAAAATGCAAGTGGACATTCGGAGCGCTAAGAGGGTAATAGTGGAAAAAGGAATATATTCAAATATAAACTACACAGTAGCATTCTGTGAAAATTCTTTCTGTTCTGTGCATTCAACTAACAGAGTTGAACCTTATTTTTGATTGAGCCGTTCTGAAACACTCTTTCTGTAGAAAGTGCAATTGGACATGCTAAGCGCTAAGAGGCCTACATTGGGAAAAAGAATATCTTCAAATAAAAACTACACAGATGCATTCTGTGAAACTTATTTCTGATCTGTAAATTCAGTTAACAGAGATAAAACATATTTTTGATTGAGCAGTTATGAAACACTCTTTTTGTAGAAAATGCAAGTGGAGATTCGGAGCGCTAAGAGGGTAATAGTGGAAAAAGGAATGTCTTCAAATATAAACTACACAGAATCATTCGGTGAAACTTCTTTCTGATCTGTGCATTCAGCTAACAGAGTTAAACCATACTTTTGATTGAGCAGATCTGAACACTCTTTCTGTAGAAAATGCAACTGGACATTTGGAGCGCTAAGAGCGTAGTAGTGGAAAAAGGAATATATTCAAATATAAACTACGCAGAAGCATTCTGTGAAACTTCTTTCTCATCTGAGCATTCAGCTAACAGAGTTAAACCATACTTTTGATTGAGCAGATTTGAAACACTCTGTCTGTAGAAAATGCAACTGGACATTCGTAGCGCTAAGTGGGTAATAGTGGAAAAAAGAATATGTTCAAATATAAACTACACAGAAGCATTGTATGAAACTTCTTTCTGTTCTGTGCATTCAACTATCAGAGTTGAACCTTACTTTTGATTGAGCCGTTCTGAAACACTCTTTCTGTAGAAACTGCAATTGGACATTCTGAGCGCTAAGAGGCCTATATTGGGAAAAAGAATATCTACAAATAAAAACTACACAGAAGAATTGTGTGAAACTTCTTTCTGTTCTGTTTGTTCCACTAAAAGAGTTGAATCTTAGTTTTGATTGAGTCGTTCTGAAACACTCTTTCTGAAGAAAATGCAAGTGGAGTTTCGGAGCGCTAAGAGGGTAATAGTGGAAAAAGGAATGTCTCCAAATATAAACTACACAGAATCATTCTGTGAAACTTCTTTCTGATCTGTGCATTCAGCTAAAAAGATAAAACATACTTTTGATTGAGCAGATCTGAACACTCTGTCTGTAGAAAATGCAACTGGACATTTGGAGCGCTAAGAGGGTAGTAGTGGAAAAAGGAATATATTCAAATATAAACTACACAGAAGCATTCTGTGAAACTTCTTTCTGATCTGAGCATTCAGCTAACAGAGTTAAACCATACTTATGATTGAGCAGTTTTGAAACACTCTGTCTGTAGAAAATGCAACTGGACATTCGTAGCGCTAAGTGGGTAATAGTGGAATAAAGAATATTTTCAAATATAAACTACACAGAAGCATTGTATGAAACTTCTTTTTGTTCTGTGCATTCAACAAACAGAGTTGAACCTTACTTTTGATTGAGCCTTTCTGAAACACTCTTTCTGTAGAAACTGCAATTGGACATTCTGAGCGCTAAGAGGCCTATAATGGGAAAAATAATATCTTCAAATAAAAACTAGACAGAAGCATTGTGTGAAACTTATTTCTGATATGTTCATTAAGCTAACAGAGTTAAACCATACTTTTGATTGCGCAGTTCTGAACACTCTTTCTGTAGAAAATGCAAGTGGACATTCGGAGCGCTAAGAGGGTAATAGTGGAAAAAGGAATATATTCAAATATAAACTACACAGTAGCATTCTGTGAAAATTCTTTCTGTTCTGTGCATTCAACTAACAGAGTTGAACCTTACTTTTGATTGAGCCGTTCTGAAACACTCTTTCTGTAGAATCTGCAATTGGACATGCTAAGCGCTAAGAGGCCTACATTGGGAAAAAGAATATCTTCAAATAAAAACTACACAGATGCATTCTGTGAAACTTATTTCTGATCTGTAAATTCAGTTAACAGAGGTAAAACATATTTTTGATTGAGCAGTTATGAAACACTCTTTTTGTAGAAAATGCAAGTGGAGATTCGGAGCGCTAAGAGGGTAATAGTTGAAAAAGGAATGTCTTCAAATATAAACTACACAGAATCATTCGGTGAAACTTCTTTCTCATCTGTGCATTCAGCTAACAGTGTTAAACCATACTTTTGATTGAGCAGATCTGAACACTCTTTCTGTTGAAAATGCAACTGGACATTTGGAGCGCTAAGAGCGTAGTAGTGGAAAAAGGAATATATTCAAATATAAACTACACAGAAGCATTCTGTGAAACTTCTTTCTGATCTGAGCATACAGCTAACAGAGTTAAACCATACTTTTGATTGAGCAGTTTTGAAACACTCTGTCTGTAGAAAATGCAACTGGACATTCGTAGCGCTAAGTGGGTAATAGTGGAAAAAAGAATATGTTCAAATATGAACTACACAGAAGCATTGTATGAAACTTCTTTCTGTTCTGTGCATTCAACTAACAGAGTTGAACCTTACTTTTGATTGAGCCGTTCTGAAACACTCTTTCTGTAGAAACTGCAATTGGACATTCTGAGCGCTAAGAGGCCTATATTGGGAAAAAGAATGTCTACAAATAAAAACTACACAGAAGAATTGTGTGAAATTTCTTTCTGTTCTGTTTGTTCAACTAAAAGAGTTGAACCTTAGTTTTGATTGAGCCGTTCTGAAACACTCTTTCTGTAGAAAATGCAAGTGGAGATTCGGAGCGCTAAGAGGGTAATAGTGGAAAAAGGAATGTCTCCAAATATAAACTACACAGAATCATTCTGTGAAACTTCTTTCTGATCTGTGCATTCAGCTAACAGAGTTAAACCATACTTTTGATTGAGCAGATCTGAACACTCTTTCTGTAGAAAATGCAACAGGACATTTGGAGCGCTAAGAGAGTAGTAGTGGAAAAAGGAATGTATTCAAATATAAACTACACAGAAGCATTCTGTGAAACTTCTTTCTGATCTGAGCATTCAGCTAACAGAGTTAAACCATACTTTTGATTGAGCAGTTTTGAAACACTCTGTCTGTAGAAAATGCAACTGGACATTCGTAGCGCTAAGTGGGTAATAGTGGAAAAAATAATATGTTCAAATATAAACTACACAGAAACATTGTATGAAACTTCTTTCTGTTCTGTGCATTCAACTAACAGAGTTGAACCTTACTTTTGATTGAGCCTTTCTGAAACACTCTTTCTGTAGAAACTGCAATTGGACATTCTGAGCGCTAAGAGGCCTCTATTGGGAAAAATAATATCTTCAAATAAAAACTAGACAGAAGCATTGTGTGAAACTTATTTCTGATATGTTCATTAAGCTAACAGAGTTAAACCATACTTTTGATTGCGCAGTTCTGAACACTCTTTCTGTAGAAAATGCAAGTGGACATTCGGAGCGCTAAGAGGGTAATAGTGGAAAAAGGAATATATTCAAATATAAACTACACAGTAGCATTCTGTGAAAATTCTTTCTGTTCTGTGCATTCAACTAACAGAGTTGAACCTTACTTTTGATTGAGCCGTTCTGAAACACTCTTTCTGTAGAATCTGCAATTGGACATGCTAAGCGCTAAGAGGCCTACATTGGGAAAAAGAATATCTTCAAATAAAAACTACACAGATGCATTCTGTGAAACTTATTTCTGATCTGTAAATTCAGTTAACAGAGATAAAACATATTTTTGATTGAGCAGTTATGAAACACTCTTTTTGTAGAAAATGCAAGTGGAGATTCGGAGCGCTAAGAGGGTAATAGTGGAAAAAGGAATGTCTTCAAATATAAACTACACAGAATCATTCGGTGAAACTTCTTTATCATCTGTGCATTCAGCTAACAGAGTTAAACCATACTTTTGATTGAGCAGATCTGAACACTCTTTCTGTTGAAAATGCAACTGGACATTTGGAGCGCTAAGAGCGTAGTAGTGGAAAAAGGAATATATTCAAATATAAACTACACAGAAGCATTCTGTGAAACTTCTTTCTGATTTGAGCATACAGCTAACAGAGTTAAACCATACTTTTGATTGAGCAGTTTTGAAACACTCTGTCTGTAGAAAATGCAACTGGACATTCGTAGCGCTAAGTGGGTAATAGTGGAAAAAAGAATATGTTCAAATATAAACTACACAGAAGCATTGTATGAAACTTCTTTCTGTTCTGTGCATTCAACTAACAGAGTTGAACCTTACTTTTGATTGAGCCGTTCTGAAACACTCTTTCTGTAGAAACTGCAATTGGACATTCTGAGAACTAAGAGGCCTATATTGGGAAAAAGAATGTCTACAAATAAAAACTACACAGAAGAATTGTGTGAAACTTCTTTCTGTTCTGTTTGTTCAACTAAAAGCGTTGAACCTTAGTTTTGATTGAGCCGTTCTGAAACACTCTTTCTGTAGAAAATGCAAGTGGAGATTCGGAGCGCTAAGAGGGTAATAGTGGAAAAAGGAATGTCTCCAAATATAAACTACACAGAATCATTCTGTGAAACTTCTTTCTGATCTGTGCATTGAGCTAACAGAGTTAAACCATACTTTTGATTGAGCAGATCTGAACACTCTTTCTGTAGAAAATGCAACTGGACATTTTGAGCGCTAAGAGAGTAGTAGTGGAAAAAGGAATATATTCAAATATAAACTACACAGAAGCATTCTGTGAAACTTCTTTCTGATCTGAGCATTCAGCTAACAGAGTTAAACCATACTTTTGATTGAGCAGTTTTGAAACACTCTGTCTGAAGAAAATGCAACTGGACATTCGTAGCGCTAAGTGGGTAATAGTGGAAAAAAGAATATGTTCAAATATAAACTACACAGAAGCATTGTATGAAACTTCTTTCTGTTCTGTGCATTCAACTAACAGAGTTGAACCTTACTTTTGATTGAGCCGTTCTGAAACACTCTTTCTGTAGAAACTGCAATTGGACATTCTGAGCACTAAGAGGCCTATATTGGGAAAAAGAATGTCTACAAATAAAAACTACACAGAAGAATTGTGTGAAACTTCTTTCTGTTCTGTTTGTTCAACTAAAAGAGTTGAACCTTAGTTTTGATTGAGCCGTTCTGAAACACTCTTTCTGTAGAAAATGCAAGTGGAGATTCGGAGCGCTAAGAGGGTAATAGTGGAAAAAGGAATGTCTCCAAATATAAACTACACAGAATCATTCTGTGAAACTTCTTTCTGATCTGTGCATTCAGCTAACAGAGTTAAACCATACTTTTGATTGAGCAGATCTGAACAATCTTTCTGTAGAAAATGCAACTGGACATTTGGAGCGCTAAGAGAGTAGTAGTGGAAAAAGGAATATATTCAAATATAAACTACAGAGAAGCATTCTGTGAAATTTCTTTCTGATCTGAGCATTCAGCTAACAGAGTTAAACCATACTTTTGATTGAGCAGTTTTGAAACACTCTGTCTGTAGAAAATGCAACTGGACATTCGTAGCGCTAAGTGGGTAATAGTGGAAAAAAGAATATGTTCAAATATAAACTATACAGAAGCATTGTATGAAACTTCTTTCTGTTCTGTGCATTCAACTAACAGAGTTGAACCTTACTTTTGATTGAGCCTTTCTGAAACACTCTTTCTGTAGAAACTGCAATTGGACATTCTGAGCGCTAAGAGGCCTCTATTGGGAAAAATAATACCTTCAAATAAAAACTAGACAGAAGCATTGTGTGAAACTTATTTCTGATATGTTCATTAAGCTAACAGAGTTAAACCATACTTTTGATTGCGCAGTTCTGAACACTCTTTCTGTAGAAAATGCAAGTGGACATTCGGAGCGCTAAGAGGGTAATAGTGGAAAAAGGAATATATTCAAATATAAACTACACAGTAGCATTCTGTGAAAATTCTTTCTGTTCTGTGCATTCAACTAACAGAGTTGAACCTTACTTTTGATTGAGCCGTTCTGAAACACTCTTTCTGTAGAAACTGCAATTGGACATGCTAAGCGCTAAGAGGCCTACATTGGGAAAAAGAATATCTTCAAATAAAAACTACACAGATGCATTCTGTGAAACTTATTTCTGATCTGTAAATTCAGTTAACAGAGATAAAACATATTTTTGATTGAGCAGTTATGAAACACTCTTTTTGTAGAAAATGCAAGTGGAGATTCGGAGCGCTGAGAGGGAAATAGTGGAAAAAGGAATGTCTTCATATATAAACTACACAGAATCATTCGGTGAAACTTCTTTCTGATCTGTGCATTCAGCTAACAGAGTTAAAACATACTTTTGATTGAGCACATCTGAACACTCTTTCTGTTGAAAATGCAACTGGACATTTGGAGCGCTAAGAGCGTAGTAGTGGAAAAAGGAATATATTCAAATATAAACTACACAGAAGCATTCTGTGAAACTTCTTTCTGATCTGAGCATACAGCTAACAGAGTTAAAACATACTTTTGATTGAGCAGTTTTGAAACACTCTGTCTGTAGAAAATGCAACTGGACATTCGTAGCGCTAAGTGGGTAATAGTGGAAAAAAGAATATGTTCAAATATAAACTACACAGAAGCATTGTATGAAACTTCTTTCTGTTCTGTGCATTCAACTATCAGAGTTGAACCTTACTTTTGATTGAGCCGTTCTGAAACACTCTTTCTGTAGAAACTGCAATTGGACATTCTGAGCGCTAAGAGGCCTATATTGGGAAAAAGAACGTCTACAAATAAAAACTACACAGAAGAATTGTGTGAAACTTCTTTCTGTTCTGTTTGTTCCACTAAAAGAGTTGAATCTTAGTTTTGATTGAGTCGTTCTGAAACACTCTTTCTGAAGAAAATGCAAGTGGAGTTTCGGAGCGCTAAGAGGGTAATAGTGGAAAAAGGAATGTCTCCAAATATAAACTACACAGAATCATTCTGTGAAACTTCTTTCTGATCTGTGCATTCAGCTAACAGAGTTAAAACATACTTTTGATTGAGCAGATCTGAACACTCTGTCTGTAGAAAATGCAACTGGACATTTGGAGCGCTAAGAGGGTAGTAGTGGAAAAAGGAATATATTCAAATATAAACTACACAGAAGCATTCTGTGAAACTTCTTTCTGATCTGAGCATTCAGCTAACAGAGTTAAACCATACTTATGATTGAGCAGTTTTGAAACACTCTGTCTGTAGAAAATGCAACTGGACATTCGTAGCGCTAAGTGGGTAATAGTGGAAAAAAGAATATTTTCAAATATAAACTACACAGAAGCATTGTATGAAACTTCTTTTTGTTCTGTGCATTCAACTAACAGAGTTGAACCTTACTTTTGATTGAGCCTTTCTGAAACACTCTTTCTGTAGAAACTGCAATTGGACATTCTGAGCGCTAAGAGGCCTCTATTGGGAAAAATAATATCTTCAAATAAAAACTACACAGAAGCATTGTGTGAAACTTATTTCTGATATGTTCATTAAGCTAACAGAGTTAAACCATACTTTTGATTGCGCAGTTCTGAACACTCTTTCTGTAGAAAATGCAAGTGGACATTCGGAGCGCTAAGAGGGTAATAGTGGAAAAAGGAATATATTCAAATATAAACTACACAGTAGCATTCTGTGAAAATTCTTTCTGTTCTGTGCATTCAACTAACAGAGTTGAACCTTATTTTTGATTGAGCCGTTCTGAAACACGCTTTCTGTAGAAAGTGCAATTGGACATGCTAAGCGCTAAGAGGCCTACATTGGGAAAAAGAATATCTTCAAATAAAAACTACACAGATGCATTCTGTGAAACTTATTTCTGATCTGTAAATTCAGTTAACAGAGATAAAACATATTTTTGATTGAGCAGTTATGAAACACTCTTTTTGTAGAAAATGCAAGTGGAGATTCGGAGCGCTAAGAGGGTAATAGTGGAAAAAGGAATGTCTTCAAATATAAACTACACAGAATCATTCGGTGAAACTTCTTTCTGATCTGTGCATTCAGCTAACAGAGTTAAACCATACTTTTGATTGAGCAGATCTGAACACTCTTTCTGTAGAAAATGCAACTGGACATTTGGAGCGCTAAGAGCGTAGTAGTGGAAAAAGGAATATATTCAAATATAAACTACGCAGAAGCATTCTGTGAAACTTCTTTCTGATCTGAGCATTCAGCTAACAGAGTTAAACCATACTTTTGATTGAGCAGATTTGAAACACTCTGTCTGTAGAAAATGCAACTGGACATTCGTAGCGCTAAGTGGGTAATAGTGGAAAAAAGAATATGTTCAAATATAAACTACACAGAAGCATTGTATGAAACTTCTTTCTGTTCTGTGCATTCAACTATCAGAGTTGAACCTTACTTTTGATTGAGCCGTTCTGAAACACTCTTTCTGTAGAAACTGCAATTGGACATTCTGAGCGCTAAGAGGCCTATATTGGGAAAAAGAATGTCTACAAATAAAAACTACACAGAAGAATTGTGTGAAACTTCTTTCTGTTCTGTTTGTTCCACTAAAAGAGTTGAACCTTAGTTTTGATTGAGTCGTTCTGAAACACTCTTTCTGAAGAAAATGCAAGTGAAGTTTCGTAGCGCTAAGAGGGTAATAGTGGAAAAAGGAATGTCTCCAAATATAAACTACACAGAATCATTCTGTGAAACTTCTTTCTGATCTGTGCATTCAGCTAACAGAGTTAAAACATACTTTTGATTGAGCAGATCTGAACACTCTGTCTGTAGAAAATGCAACTGGACATTTGGAGCGCTAAGAGGGTAGTAGTGGAAAAAGGAATATATTCAAATATAAACTACACAGAAGCATTCTGTGAAACTTCTTTCTGATCTGAGCATTCAGCTAACAGAGTTAAACCATACTTATGATTGAGCAGTTTTGAAACACTCTGTCTGTAGAAAATGCAACTGGACATTCGTAGCGCTAAGTGGGTAATAGTGGAAAAAAGAATATTTTCAAATATAAACTACACAGAAGCATTGTATGAAACTTCTTTTTGTTCTGTGCATTCAACTAACAGAGTTGAACCTTACTTTTGATTGAGCCTTTCTGAAACACTCTTTCTGTAGAAACTGCAATTGGACATTCTGAGCGCTAAGAGGCTTATATTGGGAAAAATAATATCTTCAAATAAAAACTACACAGAAGCATTGTGTGAAACTTATTTCTGATATGTTCATTAAGCTAACAGAGTTAAACCATACTTTTGATTGCGCAGTTCTGAACACTATTTCTGTAGAAAATGCAAGTGGACATTCGGAGCGCTAAGAGGGTAATAGTGGAAAAAGGAATATATTCAAATATAAACTACACAGTAGCATTCTGTGAAAATTCTTTCTGTTCTGTGCATTCAACTAACAGAGTTGAACCTTACTTTTGATTGAGCCGTTCTGAAACACTCTTTCTGTAGAAACTGCAATTGGACATTCTGAGCGCTAAGAGGCCTATATTGGGAAAAAGAATGTCCACAAATAAAAACTACACAGAAGAATTGTGTGAAACTAATTTCTGTTCTGTTTGTTCAACTAAAAGAGTTGAACCTTAGTTTTGATTGAGCCGTTCTGAAACACTCTTTCTGTAGAAAATGCAAGTGGAGATTCGGAGCGCTAAGAGCGTAATAGTGGAAAAAGGAATGTCTCCAAATATAAACTACACAGAATCATTCTGTGAAACTTCTTTCTGATCTGTGCATTCAGCTAACAGAGGTAAACCATACTTTTGATTGAGCAGATCTGAACACTCTTTCTGTAGAAAATGCAACTGGACATTTGGAGCGCTAAGAGAGTAGTAGTGGAAAAAGGAATATATTCAAATATAAACTACACAGAAGCATTCTGTGAAACTTCTTTCTGATCTGAGCATTCAGCTAACAGAGTTAAACCATATTTTTGATTGAGCAGTTTTGAAACACTCTGTCTGTAGAAAATGCAACTGGACATTCGTAGCGCTAAGGGGGTAATAGTGGAAAAAAGAATATGTTCAAATATAAACTACACAGAAGCATTGTATGAAACTTCTTTCTGTTCTGTGCATTCAACTAACAGAGTTGAACCTTATTTTGATTGAGCCTTTCTGAAACACTCTTTCTGTAGAAACTGCAATTGGACATTCTTAGCGCTAAGAGGCCTCTATTGGGAAAAATAATATCTTCAAATAAAAACTACACAGAAGCATTGTTTGAAACTTATTTCTGATATGTTCATTAAGCTAACAGAGTTAAACCATACTTTTGATTGCGCAGTTCTGAACACTCTTTCTGTAGAAAATGCAAGTGGACATTCGGAGCGCTAAGAGGGTAGTAGTGGAAAAAGGAATATATTCAAATATAAACTACACAGTAGCATTCTGTGAAAATTCTTTCTGTTCTGTGCATTCAACTAACAGAGTTGAACCTTACTTTTGATTGAGCCGTTCTGAAACACTCTTTCTGTAGAAACTGCAATTGGACATGCTAAGCGCTAAGAGGCCTACATTGGGAAAAAGAATATCTTCAAATAAAAACTACACAGATGCATTCTGTGAAACTTATTTCTGATCTGTGAATTCAGTTAACAGAGATAAAACATATTTTTGATTGAGCAGTTATGAAACACTCTTTTTGTAGAAAATGCAAGTGGAGATTCGGAGCGCTAAGAGGGTAATAGTGGAAAAAGGAATGTCTTCAAATATAAACTACACAGAATCATTCGGTGAAATTTCTTTCTGATCTGTGCATTCAGCAAACAGAGTTAAACCATACTTTTGATTGAGCAGATCTGAACACTCTTTCTGTAGAAAATGCAACTGGACATTTGAAGCGCTAAGAGCGTAGTAGTGGAAAAAGGAATATATTCAAATATAAACTACACAGAAGCATTCTGTGAAACTTCTTTCTGATCTGAGCATTCAGCTAACAGAGTTAAACCATACTTTTGATTGAGCAGTTTTGAAACACTCTGTCTGTAGAAAATGCAACTGGACATTCGTAGCGCTAAGTGGGTAATAGTGGAAAAAAGAATATGTTCAAATATGAACTACACAGAAACATTGTATGAAACTTCTTTCTGTTCTGTGCATTCAACTAACAGAGTTGAACCTTACTTTTGATTGAGCCGTTCTGAAACACTATTTCTGTAGAAAGTGCAATTGGACATTCTGAGCGCTAAGAGGGTAATAGTGGAAAAAGGAATGTCTCCAAATATAAACTACACAGAATCATTCTGTGAAAATTCTTTCTGATCTGTGCATTCAGCTAACAGAGTTAAACCATACTTTTGATTGAGCAGATCTGAACACTCTTTCTGTAGAAAATGCAACTGGACATTTGGAGCGCTAAGAGAGTAGTAGTGGAAAAAGGAATATATTCAAATATAAACTACACAGAAGCATTCTGTGAAATTTCTTTCTGATCTGAGCATTCAGCTAACAGAGTTAAACCATACTTTTGATTGAGCAGTTTTGAAACTCTCTGTCTGTAGAAAATGCAACTGGACATTCGTAGCGCTAAGTGGGTAATAGTGGAAAAAAGAATATGTTCAAATATAAACTACACAGAAGCATTGTATGAAACTTCTTTCTGTTCTGTGCATTCAACTAACAGAGTTGAACCTTACTTTTGATTGAGCCTTTCTGAAACACTCTTTCTGTAGAAACTGCAATTGGACATTCTGAGCGCTAAGAGGCCTCTATTGGGAAAAATAATATCTTCAAATAAAAACTACACAGAAGCATTGTGTGAAACTTATTTCTGATATGTTCATTAAGCTAACAGAGTTAAACCATACTTTTGATTGCGCAGTTCTGAACACTCTTTCTGTAGAAAATGCAAGTGGACATTCGGAGCGCTAAGAGGGTTATAGTGGAAAAAGGAATATATTCAAATATAAACTACACAGTAGCATTCTGTGAAAATTCTTTCTGTTCTGTGCATTCAAATAACAGAGTTGAACCTTACTTTTGATTGAGCCGTTCTGAAACACTCTTTCTGTAGAAACTGCTATTGGACATGCTAAGCGCTAAGAGGCCTACATTGGGAAAAAGAATATCTTCAAATAAAACTACACAGATGCATTCTGTGAAACTTATTTCTGATCTGTAAATTCAGTTAACAGATATAAAACATATTTTTGATTGAGCAGTTATGAAACACTCTTTTTGTAGAAAATGCAAGTGGAGATTCGGAGCGCTAAGAGGGTAATAGTGGAAAAAGGAATGTCTTCAAATATAAACTACACAGAATCATTCGGTGAAACTTCTTTCTGATCTGTGCATTCAGCTAACAGAGTTAAACCATACTTTTGATTGAGCAGATCTGAACACTCTTTCTGTTGAAAATGCAACTGGACATTTGGAGCGCTAAGAGCGTAGTAGTGGAAAAAGGAATATATTCAAATATAAACTACACAGAAGCATTCTGTGAAACTTCTTTCTGATCTGAGAATACAGCTAACAGAGTTAAACCATACTTTTGATTGAGCAGTTTTGAAACACTCTGTCTGTAGAAAATGCAACTGGACATTCGTAGCGCTAAGTGGGTAATAGTGGAAAAAAGAATATGTTCAAATATAAACTACACAGAAGCATTGTATGAAACTTCTTTCTGTTCTGTGCATTCAACTAACAGAGTTGAACCTTACTTTTGATTGAGCCGTTCTGAAACACTCTTTCTGTAGAAACTGCAATTGGACATTCTGAGCGCTAAGAGGCCTATATTGGGAAAAAGAATGTCTACAAATAAAAACTACACAGAAGAATTGTGTGAAACTAATTTCTGTTCTGTTTGTTCAACTAAAAGAGTTGAACCTTAGTTTTGATTGAGCCGTTCTGAAACACTCTTTCTGTAGAAAATGCAAGTGGAGATTCGGAGCGCTAAGAGGGTAATAGTGGAAAAAGGAATGTCTCCAAATATAAACTACACAGAATCATTCTGTGAAACTACTTTCTGATCTGTGCATTCAGCTAACAGAGTTAAACCATACTTTTGATTGAGCAGATCTGAACACTCTTTCTGTAGAAAATGCAACTGGACATTTGGAGCGCTAAGAGAGTAGTAGTGGAAAAAGGAATATATTCAAATATAAACTACACAGAAGCATTCTGTGAAACTTCTTTCTGATCTGAGCATTCAGCTAACAGAGTTAAACCATATTTTTGATTGAGCAGTTTTGAAACACTCTGTCTGTAGAAAATGCAACTGGACATTCGTAGCGCTAAGGGGGTAATAGTGGAAAAAAGAATATGTTCAAATATAAACTACACAGAAGCATTGTATGAAACTTCTTTCTGTTCTGTGCATTCAACTAACAGAGTTGAACCTTATTTTGATTGAGCCTTTCTGAAACACACTTTCTGTAGAAACTGCAATTGGACATTCTGAGCGCTAAGAGGCCTCTATTGGGAAAAATAATATCTTCAAATAAAAACTACACAGAAGCATTGTTTGAAACTTATTTCTGATATGTTCATTAAGCTAACAGAGTTAAACCATACTTTTGATTGCGCAGTTCTGAACACTCTTTCTGTAGAAAATGCAAGTGGACATTCGGAGCGCTAAGAGGGTAGTAGTGGAAAAAGTAATATATTCAAATATAAACTACACAGTAGCATTCTGTGAAAATTCTTTCTGTTCTGTGCATTCAACTAACAGAGTTGAACCTTACTTTTGATTGAGCCGTTCTGAAACACTCTTTCTGTAGAAACTGCAATTGGACATGCTAAGCGCTAAGAGGCCTACATTGGGAAAAAGGATATCTTCAAATAAAAACTACACAGATGCATTCTGTGAAACTTATTTCTGATCTATAAATTCAGTTAACAGAGATAAAACATATTTTTGATTGAGCAGTTATGAAACACTCTTTTTGTAGAAAATGCAAGTGGAGATTCGGAGCGCTAAGAGGGTAATAGTGGAAAAAGGAATGTCTTCAAATACAAACTACACAGAATCATTCGGTGAAACTTCTTTCTGATCTGTGCATTCAGCTAACAGAGTTAAACCATACTTTTGATTGAGCAGATCTGAACACTCTTTCTGTTGAAAATGCAACTGGACATTTGGAGCGCTAAGAGCGTAGTAGTGGAAAAAGGAATATATTCAAATATAAACTACACAGAAGCATTCTGTGAAACTTCTTTCTGATCTGAGCATACAGCTAACAGAGTTAAACCATACTTTTGATTTAGCAGTTTTGAAACACTCTGTCTGTAGAAAATGCAACTGGACATTCGTAGCGCTAAGTGGGTAATAGTGTAAAATAGAATATGTTCAAATATAAACTACACAGAAGCATTGTATGAAACTTCTTTCTGTTCTGTGCATTCAACTAACAGAGTTGAACCTTACTTTTGATTGAGCCATTCTGAAACACTCTTTCTGTAGAAACTGCAATTGGACATTCTGAGCGCTAAGAGGCCTATATTGGGAAAAAGAATGTCTACAAATAAAAACTACACAGAAGAATTGTGTGAAACTTCTTTCTGTTCTGTTTGCTCAAGTAAAAGAGTTCAACCTTAGTTTTGATTGAGCCGTTCTGAAACACTCTTTCTGTAGAAAATGCAAGTGGAGATTCGGAGCGCTAAGAGGGTAATAGTGGAAAAAGGAATATCTCCAAATATAAACTACACAGAATCATTCTGTGAAACTTCTTTCTGATCTGTGCATTCAGCTAACAGAGTTAAACCATACTTTTGATTGAGCAGATCTGAACACTCTTTCTGTAGAAAATGCAACTGGACATTTGGAGCGCTAAGAGAGTAGTAGTGGAAAAAGGAATATATTCAAATATAAACTACACAGAAGCATTCTGTGAAACTTCTTTCTGATCTGAGCATTCAGCTAACAGAGTTAAACCATACTTTTGATTGAGCAGTTTTGAAACACTCTGTCTTTAGAAAATGAAACTGGACATTCGTAGCGCTAAGTGGGTAAAAGTGGAGAAAAGAATATGTTCAAATATAAACTACACAGAAGCATTGTATGAAACTTCTTTCTGTTCTGTGCATTCAACTAACAGAGTTGAACCTTACTTTTGATTGAGCCTTTCTGAAACACTCTTTCTGTAGAAACTGCAATTGGACATTCTGAGCGCTAAGAGGCCTCTATTGGGAAAAGTACTATCTTCAAATAAAAACTACACAGAAGCATTGTGTGAAACTTATTTCTGATATGTTCGTTAAGCTAACAGAGTTAAACCATACTTTTGATTGCGCAGTTCTGAACACTCTTTCTGTAGAAATTGCAAGTGGACATTCGGAGCGCTAAGAGGGTAATAGTGGAAAAAGGAATATATTCAAATATAAACTACACAGTAGCATTCTGTGAAAATTCTTTCTGTTCTGTGCATTCAACTAACAGAGTTGAACCTTACTTTTGATTGAGCCGTTCTGAAACACTCTTTCTGTAGAAACTGCAATTGGACATGCTAAGCGCTAAGAGTCCTACATTGGGAAAAAGAATATCTTCAAATAAAAACTACACAGATGCATTCTGTGAAACTTATTTCTGATCTGTAATTTCAGTTAATGGAGATAAAACATATTTTTGATTGAGCAGTTATGAAACACACTTTTTGTAGAAAATGCAAGTGGAGATTCGGAGCGCTAAGAGGGTAATAGTGGAAAAAGGAATGTCTTCAAATATAAACTACACAGAATCATTCGGTGAAACTTCTTTCTGATCTGTGCATTCAGCTAACAGAGTTAAACCATACTTTTGATTGAGCAGATCTGAACACTCTTTCTGTAGAAAATGCAACTGGACATTTGGAGCGCGAAGAGCGTAGTAGTGGAAAAAGGAATATATTCAAATATAAACTACACAGAAGCATTCTGTGAAACTTCTTTCTGATCTGAGCATTCAGCTAACAGAGTTAAACCATACTTTTGATTGAGCAGTTTTGAAACACTCTGTCTGTAGAAAATGCAACTGGACATTCGTAGCACTAAGTGGGTAATAGTGGAAAAAAGAATATGTTCAAATATAAACTACACAGAAGCATTGTATGAAACTTCTTTCTGTTCTGTGCATTCAACTATCAGAGTTGAACCTTACTTTTGATTGAGCCGTTCTGAAACACTCTTTCTGTAGAAACTGCAATTGGACATTCTGAGCGCTAAGAGGCCTATATTGGGAAAAAGAATGTCTACAAATAAAAACTACACAGAAGAATTGGGTGAAACTTCTTTCTCTTCTGTTTGTTCAACTAAAAGATTTGAACCTTAGTTTTGATTGAGCCGTTCTGAAACACTCTTTCTGTAGAAAATGCAAGTGGAGATTCGGAGCGCTAAGAGGTTAATAGTGGAAAAAGGAATGTCTCCAAATATAAACTACACAGAATCATTCTGTGAAACTTCTTTCTGGTCTGTGCATTCAGCTAACAGAGTTAATCCATACTTTTGATTGAGCAGATCTGAACACTCTTTCTGTAGAAAATGCAACTGGACATTTGGAGCGCTAAGAGAGTAGTAGTGGAAAAAGGAATATATTCAAATATAAACTACACAGAAGCATTCTGTGAAACTTCTTTCTGATCTGAGCATTCAGCTAACAGAGTTAAACCATACTTATGATTGAGCAGTTTTGAAACACTCTGTCTGTAGAAAATGCAACTGGACATTCGTAGCGCTAAGTGGGTAATAGTGGAAAAAAGAATATTTTGAAATATAAACTACACAGAAGCATTGTATGAAACTTCTTTTTGTTCTGTGCATTCAACTAACAGAGTTGAACCTTACTTTTGATTGAGCCTTTCTGAAACACTCTTTCTGTAGAAACTGCAATTGGACATTCTGAGCGCTAAGAGGCCTCTATTGGGAAAAATAATATCTTCAAATAAAAACTACACAGAAGCATTGTGTGAAACTTATTTCTGATATGTTCATTAAGCTAACAGAGTTAAACCATACTTTTGATTGCGCAGTTCTGAACACTCTTTCTGTAGAAAATGCAAGTGGACATTCGGAGCGCTAAGAGGGTAATAGTGGAAAAAGGAATATATTCAAATATAAACTACACAGTAGCATTCTGTGAAAATTCTTTCTGTTCTGTGCATTCAACTAACAGAGTTGAACCTTACTTTTGATTGAGCCGTTCTGAAACACTCTTTCTGTAGAAACTGCAATTGGACATGCTAAGCGCTAAGAGGCCTTCATTGGGAAAAAGAATATCTTCAAATAAAAACTACACAGATGCATTCTGTGAAACTTATTTCTGATCTGTAAATTCAGTTAACAGAGATAAAACATATTTTTGATTGAGCAGTTATGAAACACTCTTTTTGTAGAAAATGCAAGTGGAGATTCGGAGCGCTAAAAGGGTAATAGTGGAAAAAGGAATGTCTTCAAATATAAACTACACAGAATCATTCGGTGAAACTTCTTTCTGATCTGTGCATTCAGCTAACAGAGTTAAACCATAATTTTGATTAGGCAGATCTGAACACTCTTTCTGTTGAAAATGCAACTGGACATTTGGAGCGCTAAGAGCGCAGTAGTGGAAAAAGGAATATATTCAAATATAAACTACACAGAAGCATTCTGTGAAACTTCTTTCTGATCTGAGCATTCAGCTAACAGATTTAAACCATACTTTTGATTGAGCAGATTTGAAACACTCTGTCTGTAGAAAATGCAACTGGACATTCGTAGCGCTAAGTGGGTAATAGTGGAAAAAAGAATATGTTCAAATATAAACTACACAGAAGCATTGTATGAAACTTCTTTCTGTTCTGTGCATTCAACTAACAGAATTGAACCTTACTTTTGATTGAGCCTTTCTGAAACACTCTTTCTGTAGAAACTGCAATTGGACATTCTGAGCGCTAAGAGGCCTCTATTGGGAAAAATAATATCTTCAAATAAAAACTACACAGAAGCATTGTGTGAAACTTATTTCTGATATGTTCATTAAGCTAACAGAGTTAAACCATACTCTTGATTGCGCAGTTCTGAACACTCTTTCTGTAGAAAATGCAAGTGGACATTCGGAGCGCTAAGAGGGTAATAGTGGAAAAAGGAATATATTCAAATATAAACTACACAGTAGCATTCTGAGAAAATTCTTTCTGTTCTGTGCATTCAACTAACAGAGTTGAACCTTACTTTTGATTGAGCCGTTCTGAAACACTCTTTCTGTAGAAACTGCAATTGGACATGCTAAGCGCTAAGAGGCCTACATTGGGAAAAAGAATATCTTTAAATAAAAACTACACAGATGAATTCTGTGAAACTTATTTCTGATCTGTAATTTCAGTTAACAGAGATAAAACATATTTTTGATTGAGCAGTTATGAAACACTCTTTTTGTAGAAAATGCAAGTGGAGATTCGGAGCGCTAAGAGGGTAATAGTGGAAAAAGGAATGTCTTCAAATATAAACTACACAGAATCATTCGGTGAAACTTCTTTCTGATCTGTGCATTCAGCTAACAGAGTTAAACCATACTTTTGATTGAGCAGATCTGAACACTCTTTCTGTTGAAAATGCAACTGGACATTTGGAGCGCTAAGAGCGTAGTAGTGGAAAAAGGAATATATTCAAATATAAACTACACAGAAGCATTCTGTGAAACTTCTTTCTGATCTGAGAATACAGCTAACAGAGTTAAACCATACTTTTGATTGAGCAGTTTTGAAACACTCTGTCTGTAGAAAATGCAACTGGACATTCGTAGCGCTAAGTGGGTAATAGTGGAAAAAAGAATATGTTCAAATATAAACTACACAGAAGCATTGTATGAAACTTCTTTCTGTTCTGTGCATTCAACTAACAGAGTTGAACCTTACTTTTGATTGAGCCGTTCTGAAACACTCTTTCTGTAGAAACTGCAATTGGACATTCTGAGCGCTAAGAGGCCTATATTGGGAAAAAGAATGTCTACAAATAAAAACTACACAGAAGAATTGTGTGAAACTAATTTCTGTTCTGTTTGTTCAACTAAAAGAGTTGAACCTTAGTTTTGATTGAGCCGTTCTGAAACACTCTTTCTGTAGAAAATGCAAGTGGAGATTCGGAGCGCTAAGAGGGTAATAGTGGAAAAAGGAATGTCTCCAAATATAAACTACACAGAATCATTCTGTGAAACTACTTTCTGATCTGTGCATTCAGCTAACAGAGTTAAACCATACTTTTGATTGAGCAGATCTGAACACTCTTTCTGTAGAAAATGCAACTGGACATTTGGAGCGCTAAGAGAGTAGTAGTGGAAAAAGGAATATATTCAAATATAAACTACACAGAAGCATTCTGTGAAACTTCTTTCTGATCTGAGCATTCAGCTAACAGAGTTAAACCATATTTTTGATTGAGCAGTTTTGAAACACTCTGTCTGTAGAAAATGCAACTGGACATTCGTAGCGCTAAGGGGGTAATAGTGGAAAAAAGAATATGTTCAAATATAAACTACACAGAAGCATTGTATGAAACTTCTTTCTGTTCTGTGCATTCAACTAACAGAGTTGAACCTTATTTTGATTGAGCCTTTCTGAAACACACTTTCTGTAGAAACTGCAATTGGACATTCTGAGCGCTAAGAGGCCTCTATTGGGAAAAATAATATCTTCAAATAAAAACTACACAGAAGCATTGTTTGAAACTTATTTCTGATATGTTCATTAAGCTAACAGAGTTAAACCATACTTTTGATTGCGCAGTTCTGAACACTCTTTCTGTAGAAAATGCAAGTGGACATTCGGAGCGCTAAGAGGGTAGTAGTGGAAAAAGTAATATATTCAAATATAAACTACACAGTAGCATTCTGTGAAAATTCTTTCTGTTCTGTGCATTCAACTAACAGAGTTGAACCTTACTTTTGATTGAGCCGTTCTGAAACACTCTTTCTGTAGAAACTGCAATTGGACATGCTAAGCGCTAAGAGGCCTACATTGGGAAAAAGGATATCTTCAAATAAAAACTACACAGATGCATTCTGTGAAACTTATTTCTGATCTATAAATTCAGTTAACAGAGATAAAACATATTTTTGATTGAGCAGTTATGAAACACTCTTTTTGTAGAAAATGCAAGTGGAGATTCGGAGCGCTAAGAGGGTAATAGTGGAAAAAGGAATGTCTTCAAATACAAACTACACAGAATCATTCGGTGAAACTTCTTTCTGATCTGTGCATTCAGCTAACAGAGTTAAACCATACTTTTGATTGAGCAGATCTGAACACTCTTTCTGTTGAAAATGCAACTGGACATTTGGAGCGCTAAGAGCGTAGTAGTGGAAAAAGGAATATATTCAAATATAAACTACACAGAAGCATTCTGTGAAACTTCTTTCTGATCTGAGCATACAGCTAACAGAGTTAAACCATACTTTTGATTTAGCAGTTTTGAAACACTCTGTCTGTAGAAAATGCAACTGGACATTCGTAGCGCTAAGTGGGTAATAGTGTAAAATAGAATATGTTCAAATATAAACTACACAGAAGCATTGTATGAAACTTCTTTCTGTTCTGTGCATTCAACTAACAGAGTTGAACCTTACTTTTGATTGAGCCATTCTGAAACACTCTTTCTGTAGAAACTGCAATTGGACATTCTGAGCGCTAAGAGGCCTATATTGGGAAAAAGAATGTCTACAAATAAAAACTACACAGAAGAATTGTGTGAAACTTCTTTCTGTTCTGTTTGCTCAAGTAAAAGAGTTCAACCTTAGTTTTGATTGAGCCGTTCTGAAACACTCTTTCTGTAGAAAATGCAAGTGGAGATTCGGAGCGCTAAGAGGGTAATAGTGGAAAAAGGAATATCTCCAAATATAAACTACACAGAATCATTCTGTGAAACTTCTTTCTGATCTGTGCATTCAGCTAACAGAGTTAAACCATACTTTTGATTGAGCAGATCTGAACACTCTTTCTGTAGAAAATGCAACTGGACATTTGGAGCGCTAAGAGAGTAGTAGTGGAAAAAGGAATATATTCAAATATAAACTACACAGAAGCATTCTGTGAAACTTCTTTCTGATCTGAGCATTCAGCTAACAGAGTTAAACCATACTTTTGATTGAGCAGTTTTGAAACACTCTGTCTTTAGAAAATGAAACTGGACATTCGTAGCGCTAAGTGGGTAAAAGTGGAGAAAAGAATATGTTCAAATATAAACTACACAGAAGCATTGTATGAAACTTCTTTCTGTTCTGTGCATTCAACTAACAGAGTTGAACCTTACTTTTGATTGAGCCTTTCTGAAACACTCTTTCTGTAGAAACTGCAATTGGACATTCTGAGCGCTAAGAGGCCTCTATTGGGAAAAGTACTATCTTCAAATAAAAACTACACAGAAGCATTGTGTGAAACTTATTTCTGATATGTTCGTTAAGCTAACAGAGTTAAACCATACTTTTGATTGCGCAGTTCTGAACACTCTTTCTGTAGAAATTGCAAGTGGACATTCGGAGCGCTAAGAGGGTAATAGTGGAAAAAGGAATATATTCAAATATAAACTACACAGTAGCATTCTGTGAAAATTCTTTCTGTTCTGTGCATTCAACTAACAGAGTTGAACCTTACTTTTGATTGAGCCGTTCTGAAACACTCTTTCTGTAGAAACTGCAATTGGACATGCTAAGCGCTAAGAGTCCTACATTGGGAAAAAGAATATCTTCAAATAAAAACTACACAGATGCATTCTGTGAAACTTATTTCTGATCTGTAATTTCAGTTAATGGAGATAAAACATATTTTTGATTGAGCAGTTATGAAACACACTTTTTGTAGAAAATGCAAGTGGAGATTCGGAGCGCTAAGAGGGTAATAGTGGAAAAAGGAATGTCTTCAAATATAAACTACACAGAATCATTCGGTGAAACTTCTTTCTGATCTGTGCATTCAGCTAACAGAGTTAAACCATACTTTTGATTGAGCAGATCTGAACACTCTTTCTGTAGAAAATGCAACTGGACATTTGGAGCGCGAAGAGCGTAGTAGTGGAAAAAGGAATATATTCAAATATAAACTACACAGAAGCATTCTGTGAAACTTCTTTCTGATCTGAGCATTCAGCTAACAGAGTTAAACCATACTTTTGATTGAGCAGTTTTGAAACACTCTGTCTGTAGAAAATGCAACTGGACATTCGTAGCACTAAGTGGGTAATAGTGGAAAAAAGAATATGTTCAAATGTAAACTACACAGAAGCATTGTATGAAACTTCTTTCTGTTCTGTGCATTCAACTATCAGAGTTGAACCTTACTTTTGATTGAGCCGTTCTGAAACACTCTTTCTGTAGAAACTGCAATTGGACATTCTGAGCGCTAAGAGGCCTATATTGGGAAAAAGAATGTCTACAAATAAAAACTACACAGAAGAATTGGGTGAAACTTCTTTCTCTTCTGTTTGTTCAACTAAAAGATTTGAACCTTAGTTTTGATTGAGCCGTTCTGAAACACTCTTTCTGTAGAAAATGCAAGTGGAGATTCGGAGCGCTAAGAGGTTAATAGTGGAAAAAGGAATGTCTCCAAATATAAACTACACAGAATCATTCTGTGAAACTTCTTTCTGGTCTGTGCATTCAGCTAACAGAGTTAATCCATACTTTTGATTGAGCAGATCTGAACACTCTTTCTGTAGAAAATGCAACTGGACATTTGGAGCGCTAAGAGAGTAGTAGTGGAAAAAGGAATATATTCAAATATAAACTACACAGAAGCATTCTGTGAAACTTCTTTCTGATCTGAGCATTCAGCTAACAGAGTTAAACCATACTTATGATTGAGCAGTTTTGAAACACTCTGTCTGTAGAAAATGCAACTGGACATTCGTAGCGCTAAGTGGGTAATAGTGGAAAAAAGAATATTTTGAAATATAAACTACACAGAAGCATTGTATGAAACTTCTTTTTGTTCTGTGCATTCAACTAACAGAGTTGAACCTTACTTTTGATTGAGCCTTTCTGAAACACTCTTTCTGTAGAAACTGCAATTGGACATTCTGAGCGCTAAGAGGCCTCTATTGGGAAAAATAATATCTTCAAATAAAAACTACACAGAAGCATTGTGTGAAACTTATTTCTGATATGTTCATTAAGCTAACAGAGTTAAACCATACTTTTGATTGCGCAGTTCTGAACACTCTTTCTGTAGAAAATGCAAGTGGACATTCGGAGCGCTAAGAGGGTAATAGTGGAAAAAGGAATATATTCAAATATAAACTACACAGTAGCATTCTGTGAAAATTCTTTCTGTTCTGTGCATTCAACTAACAGAGTTGAACCTTACTTTTGATTGAGCCGTTCTGAAACACTCTTTCTGTAGAAACTGCAATTGGACATGCTAAGCGCTAAGAGGCCTTCATTGGGAAAAAGAATATCTTCAAATAAAAACTACACAGATGCATTCTGTGAAACTTATTTCTGATCTGTAAATTCAGTTAACAGAGATAAAACATATTTTTGATTGAGCAGTTATGAAACACTCTTTTTGTAGAAAATGCAAGTGGAGATTCGGAGCGCTAAAAGGGTAATAGTGGAAAAAGGAATGTCTTCAAATATAAACTACACAGAATCATTCGGTGAAACTTCTTTCTGATCTGTGCATTCAGCTAACAGAGTTAAACCATAATTTTGATTAGGCAGATCTGAACACTCTTTCTGTTGAAAATGCAACTGGACATTTGGAGCGCTAAGAGCGCAGTAGTGGAAAAAGGAATATATTCAAATATAAACTACACAGAAGCATTCTGTGAAACTTCTTTCTGATCTGAGCATTCAGCTAACAGATTTAAACCATACTTTTGATTGAGCAGATTTGAAACACTCTGTCTGTAGAAAATGCAACTGGACATTCGTAGCGCTAAGTGGGTAATAGTGGAAAAAAGAATATGTTCAAATATAAACTACACAGAAGCATTGTATGAAACTTCTTTCTGTTCTGTGCATTCAACTAACAGAATTGAACCTTACTTTTGATTGAGCCTTTCTGAAACACTCTTTCTGTAGAAACTGCAATTGGACATTCTGAGCGCTAAGAGGCCTCTATTGGGAAAAATAATATCTTCAAATAAAAACTACACAGAAGCATTGTGTGAAACTTATTTCTGATATGTTCATTAAGCTAACAGAGTTAAACCATACTCTTGATTGCGCAGTTCTGAACACTCTTTCTGTAGAAAATGCAAGTGGACATTCGGAGCGCTAAGAGGGTAATAGTGGAAAAAGGAATATATTCAAATATAAACTACACAGTAGCATTCTGAGAAAATTCTTTCTGTTCTGTGCATTCAACTAACAGAGTTGAACCTTACTTTTGATTGAGCCGTTCTGAAACACTCTTTCTGTAGAAACTGCAATTGGACATGCTAAGCGCTAAGAGGCCTACATTGGGAAAAAGAATATCTTTAAATAAAAACTACACAGATGAATTCTGTGAAACTTATTTCTGATCTGTAATTTCAGTTAACAGAGATAAAACATATTTTTGATTGAGCAGTTATGAAACACTCTTTTTGTAGAAAATGCAAGTGGAGATTCGGAGCGCTAAGAGGGTAATAGTGGAAAAAGGAATGTCTTCAAATATAAACTACACAGAATCATTCGGTGAAACTTCTTTCTGATCTGTGCATTCAGCTAACAGAGCTAAACCATACTTTTGATTGAGCAGATCTGAACACTCTTTCTGTAGAAAATGCAACTGGACATTTGAAGCGCTAAGAGCGTAGTAGTGGAAAAAGGAATATATTCAAATATAAACTACACAGAAGCATTCTGTGAAACTTCTTTCTGATCTGAGCATTCAGCTAACAGAGTTAAACCATACTTTTGATTGAGCAGTTTTGAAACACTCTGTCTGTAGAAAATGCAAGTGGACATTCGTAGCGCTAAGTGGGTAATAGTGGAAAAAGGAATATATTCAAATATAAACTACACAGTAGCATTCTGAGAAAATTCTTTCTGTTCTGTGCATTCAACTAACAGATTTGAACCTTACTTTTGATTGAGCCGTTCTGAAACACTCTTTCTGTAGAAACTGCAATTGGACATTCTGAGCGCTAAGAGGCCTATATTGGGAAAAAGAATGTCTACAAATAAAAACTACACAGAAGAATTGTGTGAAACTTCTTTCTGTTCTGTTTGTTCAACTAAAAGAGTTGAACCTTAGTTTTGATTGAGCCGTTCTGAAACACTCTTTCTGTAGAAAATGCAAGTGGAGATTCTGAGCGCTAAGAGGGTAATAGTGGAAAAAGGAATGTCTCCAAATATAAACTACACAGAATAATTCGGTGAAACTTCTTTCTGATCTGTGCATTCAACTAACAGAGTTGAACCTTACTTTTGATTGAGCCTTTCTGAAACACTCTTTCTGTAGAAATTGCAATTGGACATTCTGAGCGCTAAGAGGCCTCTATTGGGAAAAATAATATCTTCAAATAAAAACTACACAGAAGCATTGTGTGAAACTTATTTCTGATATGTTCATTAAGCTAACAGAGTTAAACCATACTTTTGATTGCGCAGTTCTGAACACTCTTTCTGTAGAAAATGAAAGTGGACATTCGGAGCGCTAAGAGGGTAGTAGTGGAAAAAGGAATATATTCAAATATAAACTACACAGTAGCATTCTGTGAAAATTCTTTCTGTTCTGTGCATTCAACTAACAGAGTTGAACCTTACTCTTGATTGAGCCGTTCTGAAACACTCTTTCTGTAGAAACTGCAATTGGACATGCTAAGCGCTAAGAGGCCTACATTGGGAAAAAGAACATCTTCAAATAAAAACTACACAGATGCATTCTGTGAAACTTATTTCTGATCTGTAATTTCAGTTAACAGAGATAAAACATATTTTTGATTGAGCAGTTATGAAACACTCTTTTTGTAGAAAATGCAAGTGGAGATTAGGAGCGCTAAGAGGGTAATAGTGGAAAAAGGAATGTCTTCAAATATAAACTACACAGAATCATTCGGTGAAACTTCTTTCTGATCTGTGCATTCAGCTAACAGAGTTAAAACATACTTTTGATTGAGCAGATCTGAACACTCTTTCTGTAGAAAATGCAACTGGACATTTGGAGCGCTAAGAGCGTAGTAGTGGAAAAAGGAATATATTCAAATATAAACTACACAGAAGCATTCTGTGAAACTACTTTCTGATCTGAGCATTCAGCTAACAGAGTTAAACCATACTTTTGATTGAGCAGTTTTGAAACACTCTGTCTGTAGAAAATGCAACTGGACATTCGTAGCGCTAAGTGGGTAATAGTGGAAAAAAGAATATGTTCAAATATAAACTACACAGAAGCATTGTATGAAACTTCTTTCTGTTCTGTGCATTCAACTAACAGAGTTGAACCTTACTTTTGATTGAGCCGTTCTGAAACACTCTTTCTGTAGAAACTGCAATTGGACATTCTGAGAGCTAAGAGGCCTATATTGGGAAAAAGAATGTCTACAAATAAAAACTACACAGAAGAATTGTGTGAAACTACTTTCTGTTCTGTTTGTTCAACTAAAAGAGTTGAACCTTACTTTTGATTGAGCCGTTCTGAAACACTCTTTCTGTAGAAACTGCAATTGGACATGCTATGCGCTAAGGGGCCTACATTGGGAAAAAGAATATCTTCAAATAAAAACTACACAGATGCATTCTGTGAAACTTATTTCTGATCTATAAATTCAGTTAACAGAGATAAAACATATTTTTGATTGAGCAGTTATGAAACACACTTTTTGTAGAAAATGCAAGTGGAGATTCGGAGCGCTAAGAGGGTAATAGTGGAAAAAGGAATGTCTTCAAATATAAACTACACAGAATCATTCGGTGAAACTTCTTTCTGATCTGTGCATTCAGCTAACAGAGTTAAACCATACTTTTGATTGAGCAGATCTGAACACTCTTTCTGTTGAAAATGCAACTGGACATTTGGAGCGCTAAGAGCGTAGTAGTGGAAAAAGGAATATATTCAAATATAAACTACACAGAAGCATTCTGTGAAACTTCTTTCTGATCTGAGCATACAGCTAACAGAGTTAAACCATACTTTTGATTGAGCAGTTTTGAAACACTCTGTCTGTAGAAAATGCAACTGGACCTTCGTAGCGCTAAGTGGGTAATAGTGGAAAAGAGAATATGTTCAAATATAAACTACACAGAAGCATTGTATGAAACTTCTTTCTGTTCTGTGCATTCAACTAACAGAGTTGAACCTTACTTTTGATTGAGCCATTCTGAAACACTCTTTCTGTAGAAACTGCAATTGGACATTCTGAGCGCTAAGAGGCCTATATTGGGAAAAAGAATGTCTACAAATAAAAACTACACAGAAGAATTGTGTGAAACTTCTTTCTGTTCTGTTTGTTCAAGTAAAAGAGTTGAACCTTAGTTTTGATTGAGCCGTTCTGAAACACTCTTTCTGTAGAAAATGCAAGTGGAGATTCGGAGCGCTAAGAGGGTAATAGTGGAAAAAGGAATGTCTCCAAATATAAACTACACAGAATCATTCTGTGAAACTTCTTTCTGATCTGTGCATTCAGCTAAGAGAGTTAAACCATACTTTTGATTGAGCAGATCTGAACACTCTTTCTGTAGAAAATGCAACTGGACATTTGGAGCGCTAAGAGAGTAGTAGTGGAAAAAGGAATATATTCAAATATAAACTACACAGAAGCATTCTGTGAAACTTCTTTCTGATCTGAGCATTCAGCTAACAGAGTTAAACCATACTTTTGATTGAGCAGTTTTGAAACACTCTGTCTGTAGAAAATGCAACTGGACATTCATAGCGCTAAGTGGGTAATAGTGGAAAAAAGAATATGTTCAAATATAAACTACACAGAAGCATTGTATGAAACTTCTTTCTGTTCTGTGCATTCAACTATCAGAGTTGAACCTTACTTTTGATTGAGCCTTTCTGAAACACTCTTTCTGTAGAAACTGCAATTGGACATTCTGAGCGCTAAGAGGCCTCTAATGGGAAAAATAATATCTTCAAATAAAAACTACACAGAAGCATTGTGTGAAACTTATTTCTGATATGTTCATTAAGCTAACAGAGTTATACCATACTTTGGATTGCGCAGTTCTGAAAACTCTTTCTGTAGAAAATGCAAGTGGACATTCGGAGCGCTAAGAGGGTAATAGTGGAAAAAGGAATATATTCAAATATAAACTACACAGTAGCATTCTGTGAAAATTCTTTCTGTTCTGTGCATTCAACTAACAGAGTTGAACCTTACTTTTGATTGAGCCGTTCTGAAACACTCTTTCTGTAGAAACTGCAATTGGACATGCCAAGCGCTAAGAGGCCTACATTGGGAAAAAGAATATCTTCAAATAAAAACTACACAGATGCATTCTGTGAAACTTATTTCTGATCTATAAATTCAGTTAACAGAGATAAAACATATTTTTGATTGAGCAGTTATGAAACACTCTTTTTGTAGAAAATGCAAGTGGAGATTCCGAGCGCTAAGAGGGTAATAGTGGAAAAAGTAATGTCTTCAAATATAAACTACACAGAATCATTCGGTGAAACTTCTTTCTGATCTGTGCATTCAGCTAACAGAGTTAAACCATACTTTTGATTGAGCAGATCTGAACACTCTTTCTGTTGAAAATGCAACTGGACCTTTGGAGCGCTAAGAGCGTAGTAGTGGAAAAAGGAATATATTCAAATATAAACTACACAGAAGCATTCTGTGAAACTTCTTTCTGATCTGAGCATACAGCTAACAGAGTTAAACCATACTTTTGATTGAGCAGTTTTGAAACACTCTGTCTGTAGAAAATGCAACTGGACATTCGTAGCGCTAAGTGGGTAATAGTGGAAAAGAGAATATATTCAAATATAAACTACACAGAAGCATTGTATGAAACTTCTTTCTGTTCTGTGCATTCAACTAACAGAGTTGAACCTTACTTTTGATTGAGCCGTTCTGAAACACTCTTTCTGTAGAAACTGCAATTGGACATTCTGAGCGCTAAGAGGCCTATATTGGGAAATAGAATGTCTACAAATAAAAACTACACAGAAGAATTGTGTGAAACTTCTTTCTGTTCTGTTTGTTCAACTAAAAGAGTTGAACCTTAGTTTTGATTGAGCCGTTCTGAAACACTCTTTCTGTAGAAAATGCAAGTGGACATTTGGAGCGCTAGCAGAGTAGTAGTGGAAAAAGGAATATATTCAAATATAAACTACACAGAAGCATTCTGTGAAACTTCTTTCTGATCTGAGCATTCAGCTAACAGAGTTAAACCATTCTTTTGATTGAGCAGTTTTGAAACACTCTGTCTGTAGAAAATGCAACTGGACATTCGTAGCGCTAAGTGGGTAATAGTGGAAAAAGAATATGTTCAAATATAAACTACACAGAAGCATTGTATGAAAATTCTTTCTGTTCTGTGCATTCAACTAACAGAGTTGAACCTTACTTTTGATTGAGCCTTTCTGAAACACTCTTTCTGTAGAAACTGCAATTGGAGATTCAGAGCGCTAAGAGGCCTCTATTTGGAAAAATAATATCTTCAAATAAAAACTACACAGAAGCATTGTGTGAAACTTATTTCTGATATGTTCATTAAGCTAACAGAGTTAAACCATACTTTTGATTGCGAAGTTCTGAACACTCTTTCTGTAGAAAATGCAAGTGGACATTCGGAGCGCTAAGAGGGTAATAGTGGAAAAAGGAATATATTCAAATATAAACTACACAGTAGCATTCTGTGAAAATTCTTTCTGTTCTGTGCATTCAACTAACAGAGTTGAACCTTACTTTTGATTGAGCCGTTCTGAAACACTCTTTCTGTAGAAACTGCAATTGGACATGCTAAGCGATAAGAGGCCTACATTGGGAAAAAGAATATCTTCAAATAAAAACTACACAGATGCACTCTGTGAAACTTATTTCTGATCTGTAAATTCAGTTAACAGAGATAAAACATATTTTTGATTGAGCAGTTATGAAACACTCTTTTTGTAGAAAATGCAAGTGGAGATTCGGAGCACTAAGAGGGTAATAGTGGAAAAAGGAATGTCTTCAAATATAAACTACACAGAATCATTCGGTGAAACTTCTTTCTGATCTGTGCATTCAGCTAACAGAGTTAAACCATACTTTTGATTGAGTAGATCTGAACACTCTTTCTGTTGAAAATGCAACTGGACATTTGGAGCGGTAAGAGCGTAGTAGTGGAAAAAGGAATATATTCAAATATAAACTACACAGAAGCCTTCTGTGAAACTTCTTTCTGATCTGAGCATTCAGCTAACAGAGTTAAACCATACTTTTGATTGAGCAGTTTTGAAACACTCTGTCTGTAGAAAATGCAACTGGACATTCGTAGCGCTAAGTGGGTAATAGTGGATAAAAGAATATGTTCAAATATAAACTACACAGAAGCATTGTATGAAACTTCTTTCTGTTCTGTGCACTCAACTAACAGAGTTGAACCTTACTTTTGATTGAGCCGTTCTGAAACACTCTTTCTGTAGAAACTGCAATTGGACATTCTGAGCGCTAAGAGGCCTATATTGGGAAAAAGAATGTCTACAAATAAAAACTACACAGAAGAATTGTGTGAAACTTCTTTCTGTTCTGTTTGTTCAACTAAAAGAGTTGAACCTTAGTTTTGATTGAGCCGTTCTGAAACACTCTTTCTGTAGAAAATGCAAGGGGAGATTCGGAGGGCTAAGAGGGTAATAGTGGAAATAGGAATGTCTCCAAATATAAACTACACAGAATCATTCTGTGAAACTTCTTTCTGATCTGTGCATTCAGCTAACAGATTTAAACCATACTTTTGATTGAGCAGATCTGAACACTCTTTCTGTAGAAAATGCAACTGGACATTTGGAGCGCTAAGAGAGTAGTAGTGGAAAAAGGAATATATTCAAATATAAACTACACAGAAGCATTCTGTGAAACTTCTTTCTGATCTGAGCATTCAGCTAACAGAGTTAAACCATACTTTTGATTGAGCAGTTTTGAAACACTCTGTCTGTAGAAAATGCAACTGGACATTCGTAGCGCTAAGTGGGTAATAGTGGAAAAAAGAATATGTTCAAATATAAACTACACAGAAGCATTGTATGAAACTTCTTTCTGTTCTGTGCATTCAACTAACAGAGTTGAACCTTACTTTTGATTGAGCCTTTCTGAAACACTCTTTCTGTAGAAACTGCAATTGGACATTCTGAGCGCTAAGAGGCCTCTATTGGGAAAAATAATATCTTCAAATAAAAACTACACAGAAGCATTGTGTGAAATTTATTTCTGATATGTTCATTAAGCTAACAGAGTTATACCATACTTTGGATTGCGAAGTTCAGAAAACTCTTTCTGTAGAAAATGCAAGTGGACATTCGGAGCGCTAAGAGGGTAATAGTGGAAAAAGGAATATATTCAAATATAAACTACACAGTAGCATTCTGTGAAAATTCTTTCTGTTCTGTGCATTCAGCTAACAGAGTTGTACCTTACTTTTGATTGAGCCGTTCTGAAACACTCTTTCTGTAGAAACTGCAATTGGACATGCTAAGCGCTAAGAGGCCTACATTGGGAAAAAGAATATCTTCAAATAAAAACTACACAGATGCATTCTGTGAAACTTATTTCTGATCTATAAATTCAGTTAACAGAGATAAAACATATTTTTGATTGAGCAGATATGAAACACTCTTTTTGTAGAAAATGCAAGTGGAGATTCGGAGCGCTAAGTGGGTAATAGTGGAAAAAGGAATGTCTTCAAATATAAACTACACAGAATCATTCGGTGAAACTTCTTTCTGATCTGTGCATTCAGCTAACAGAGTTAAACCATACTTTTGATTGAGCAGATCTGAACACTCTTTCTGTTGAAAATGCAACTGGACCTTTGGAGCGCTAAGAGCGTAGTAGTCGAGAAAGGAATATATTCAAATATAAACTACACAGAAGCATTCTGTGAAACTTCTTTCTGATCTGAGCATACAGCTAACAGAGTTAAACCATACTTTTGATTGAGCAGTTTTGAAACACTCTGTCTGTAGAAAATGCAACTGGACATTCGTAGCGCTAAGTGGGTAATAGTGGAAAAGAGAATATGTTCAAATATAAACTACACAGAAGCATTGTATGAAACTTCTTTCTGTTCTGTGCATTCAACTAACAGAGTTGAACCTTACTTTTGATTGAGCCGTTCTGAAACACTCTTTCTGTAGAAACTGCAATTGGACATTCTGAGCGCTAAGAGGCCTATATTGGGAAAAAGAATGTCTACAAATAAAAACTACACAGAAGAATTGTGTGAAACTTCTTTCTGTTCTGTTTGTTCAACTAAAAGAGTTGAACCTTAGTTTTGATTGAGCCGTTCTGAAACACTCTTTCTGTAGAAAATGCAAGTGGAGATTCGGAGCGCTAAGAGGGTAATAGTGGAAAAAGGAATGTCTCCAAATATAAACTACACAGAATCATTCTGTGAAACTTCTTTCTGATCTGTGCATTCAGCTAACAGAGTTAAACCATAATTTTGATTGAGCAGATCTGAACACTCTTTCTGTAGAAAATGCAACTGGACATTTGGAGCGCTAGCAGAGTAGTAGTGGAAAAAGGAATATATTCAAATATAAACTACACAGAAGCATTCTGTGAAACTTCTTTCTGATCTGAGCATTCAGCTAACAGAGTTAAACCATTCTTTTGATTGAGCAGTTTTGAAACACTCTGTCTGTAGAAAATGCAACTGGACATTCGTAGCGCTAAGTGGGTAATAGTGGAAAAAGAATATGTTCAAATATAAACTACACAGAAGCATTGTATGAAAATTCTTTCTGTTCTGTGCATTCAACTAACAGAGTTGAACCTTACTTTTGATTGAGCCTTTCTGAAACACTCTTTCTGTAGAAACTGCAATTGGAGATTCTGAGCGCTAAGAGGCCTCTATTGGGAAAAATAATATCTTCAAATAAAAACTACACAGAAGCATTGTGTGAAACTTATTTCTGATATGTTCATTAAGCTAACAGAGTTAAACCATACTTTTGATTGCGAAGTTCTGAACACTCTTTCTGTAGAAAATGCAAGTGGACATTCGGAGCGCTAAGAGGGTAATAGTGGAAAAAGGAATATATTCAAATATAAACTACACAGTAGCATTCTGTGAAAATTCTTTCTGTTCTGTGCATTCAACTAACAGAGTTGAACCTTACTTTTGATTGAGCCGTTCTGAAACACTCTTTCTGTAGAAACTGCAATTGGACATGCTAAGCGATAAGAGGCCTACATTGGGAAAAAGAATATCTTCAAATAAAAACTACACAGATGCACTCTGTGAAACTTATTTCTGATCTGTAAATTCAGTTAACAGAGATAAAACATATTTTTGATTGAGCAGTTATGAAACACTCTTTTTGTAGAAAATGCAAGTGGAGATTCGGAGCGCTAAGTGGGTAATAGTGGAAAAAGGAATGTCTTCAAATATAAACTACACAGAATCATTCGGTGAAACTTCTTTCTGATCTGTGCATTCAGCTAACAGAGTTAAACCATACTTTTGATTGAGCAGATCTGAACACTCTTTCTGTTGAAAATGCAACTGGACCTTTGGAGCGCTAAGAGCGTAGTAGTGGAGAAAGGAATATATTCAAATATAAACTACACAGAAGCATTCTGTGAAACTTCTTTCTGATCTGAGCATACAGCTAACAGAGTTAAACCATACTTTTGATTGAGCAGTTTTGAAACACTCTGTCTGTAGAAAATGCAACTGGACATTCGTAGCGCTAAGTGGGTAATAGTGGAAAAGAGAATATGTTCAAATATAAACTACACAGAAGCATTGTATGAAACTTCTTTCTGTTCTGTGCATTCAACTAACAGAGTTGAACCTTACTTTTGATTGAGCCGTTCTGAAACACTCTTTCTGTAGAAACTGCATTTGGACATTCTGACCGCTAAGAGGCCTATATTGGGAAAAAGAATGTCTACAAATAAAAACTACACAGAAGAATTGTGTGAAACTTCTTTCTGTTCTGTTTGTTCAACTAAAAGAGTTGAACCTTAGTTTTGATTGAGCCGTTCTGAAACACTCTTTCTGTAGAAAATGCAAGTGGAGATTCGGAGCGCTAAGAGGGTAATAGTGGAAAAAGGAATGTCTTCAAATATAAACTACACAGAATCATTCGGTGAAATTTCTTTCTGATCTGTGCATTCAGCAAACAGAGTTAAACCATACTTTTGATTGAGCAGATCTGAACACTCTTTCTGTAGAAAATGCAACTGGACATTTGAAGCGCTAAGAGCGTAGTAGTGGAAAAAGGAATATATTCAAATATAAACTACACAGAAGCATTCTGTGAAACTTCTTTCTGATCTGAGCATTCAGCTAACAGAGTTAAACCATACTTTTGATTGAGCAGTTTTGAAACACTCTGTCTGTAGAAAATGCAACTGGACATTCGTAGCGCTAAGTGGGTAATAGTGGAAAAAAGAATATGTTCAAATATGAACTACACAGAAACATTGTATGAAACTTCTTTCTGTTCTGTGCATTCAACTAACAGAGTTGAACCTTACTTTTGATTGAGCCGTTCTGAAACACTATTTCTGTAGAAAGTGCAATTGGACATTCTGAGCGCTAAGAGGGTAATAGTGGAAAAAGGAATGTCTCCAAATATAAACTACACAGAATCATTCTGTGAAACTTCTTTCTGATCTGTGCATTCAGCTAACAGAGTTAAACCATACTTTTGATTGAGCAGATCTGAACACTCTTTCTGTAGAAAATGCAACTGGACATTTGGAGCGCTAAGAGAGTAGTAGTGGAAAAAGGAATATATTCAAATATAAACTACACAGAAGCATTCTGTGAAATTTCTTTCTGATCTGAGCATTCAGCTAACAGAGTTAAACCATACTTTTGATTGAGCAGTTTTGAAACTCTCTGTCTGTAGAAAATGCAACTGGACATTCGTAGCGCTAAGTGGGTAATAGTGGAAAAAAGAATATGTTCAAATATAAACTACACAGAAGCATTGTATGAAACTTCTTTCTGTTCTGTGCATTCAACTAACAGAGTTGAACCTTACTTTTGATTGAGCCTTTCTGAAACACTCTTTCTGTAGAAACTGCAATTGGACATTCTGAGCGCTAAGAGGCCTCTATTGGGAAAAATAATATCTTCAAATAAAAACTACACAGAAGCATTGTGTGAAACTTATTTCTGATATGTTCATTAAGCTAACAGAGTTAAACCATACTTTTGATTGCGCAGTTCTGAACACTCTTTCTGTAGAAAATGCAAGTGGACATTCGGAGCGCTAAGAGGGTTATAGTGGAAAAAGGAATATATTCAAATATAAACTACACAGTAGCATTCTGTGAAAATTCTTTCTGTTCTGTGCATTCAAATAACAGAGTTGAACCTTACTTTTGATTGAGCCGTTCTGAAACACTCTTTCTGTAGAAACTGCTATTGGACATGATAAGCGCTAAGAGGCCTACATTGGGAAAAAGAATATCTTCAAATAAAACTACACAGATGCATTCTGTGAAACTTATTTCTGATCTGTAAATTCAGTTAACAGATATAAAACATATTTTTGATTGAGCAGTTATGAAACACTCTTTTTGTAGAAAATGCAAGTGGAGATTCGGAGCGCTAAGAGGGTAATAGTGGAAAAAGGAATGTCTTCAAATATAAACTACACAGAATCATTCGGTGAAACTTCTTTCTGATCTGTGCATTCAGCTAACAGAGTTAAACCATACTTTTGATTGAGCAGATCTGAACACTCTTTCTGTTGAAAATGCAACTGGACATTTGGAGCGCTAAGAGCGTAGTAGTGGAAAAAGGAATATATTCAAATATAAACTACACAGAAGCCTTCTGTGAAACTTCTTTCTGATCTGAGAATACAGCTAACAGAGTTAAACCATACTTTTGATTGAGCAGTTTTGAAACACTCTGTCTGTAGAAAATGCAACTGGACATTCGTAGCGCTAAGTGGGTAATAGTGGAAAAAAGAATATGTTCAAATATAAACTACACAGAAGCATTGTATGAAACTTCTTTCTGTTCTGTGCATTCAACTAACAGAGTTGAACCTTACTTTTGATTGAGCCGTTCTGAAACACTCTTTCTGTAGAAACTGCAATTGGACATTCTGAGCGCTAAGAGGCCTATATTGGGAAAAAGAATGTCTACAAATAAAAACTACACAGAAGAATTGTGTGAAACTAATTTCTGTTCTGTTTGTTCAACTAAAAGAGTTGAACCTTAGTTTTGATTGAGCCGTTCTGAAACACTCTTTCTGTAGAAAATGCAAGTGGAGATTCGGAGCGCTAAGAGGGTAATAGTGGAAAAAGGAATGTCTCCAAATATAAACTACACAGAATCATTCTGTGAAACTACTTTCTGATCTGTGCATTCAGCTAACAGAGTTAAACCATACTTTTGATTGAGCAGATCTGAACACTCTTTCTGTAGAAAATGCAACTGGACATTTGGAGCGCTAAGAGAGTAGTAGTGGAAAAAGGAATATATTCAAATATAAACTACACAGAAGCATTCTGTGAAACTTCTTTCTGATCTGAGCATTCAGCTAACAGAGTTAAACCATATTTTTGATTGAGCAGTTTTGAAACACTCTGTCTGTAGAAAATGCAACTGGACATTCGTAGCGCTAAGGGGGTAATAGTGGAAAAAAGAATATGTTCAAATATAAACTACACAGAAGCATTGTATGAAACTTCTTTCTGTTCTGTGCATTCAACTAACAGAGTTGAACCTTATTTTGATTGAGCCTTTCTGAAACACACTTTCTGTAGAAACTGCAATTGGACATTCTGAGCGCTAAGAGGCCTCTATTGGGAAAAATAATATCTTCAAATAAAAACTACACAGAAGCATTGTTTGAAACTTATTTCTGATATGTTCATTAAGCTAACAGAGTTAAACCATACTTTTGATTGCGCAGTTCTGAACACTCTTTCTGTAGAAAATGCAAGTGGACATTCGGAGCGCTAAGAGGGTAGTAGTGGAAAAAGTAATATATTCAAATATAAACTACACAGTAGCATTCTGTGAAAATTCTTTCTGTTCTGTGCATTCAACTAACAGAGTTGAACCTTACTTTTGATTGAGCCGTTCTGAAACACTCTTTCTGTAGAAACTGCAATTGGACATGCTAAGCGCTAAGAGGCCTACATTGGGAAAAAGGATATCTTCAAATAAAAACTACACAGATGCATTCTGTGAAACTTATTTCTGATCTATAAATTCAGTTAACAGAGATAAAACATATTTTTGATTGAGCAGTTATGAAACACTCTTTTTGTAGAAAATGCAAGTGGAGATTCGGAGCGCTAAGAGGGTAATAGTGGAAAAAGGAATGTCTTCAAATACAAACTACACAGAATCATTCGGTGAAACTTCTTTCTGATCTGTGCATTCAGCTAACAGAGTTAAACCATACTTTTGATTGAGCAGATCTGAACACTCTTTCTGTTGAAAATGCAACTGGACATTTGGAGCGCTAAGAGCGTAGTAGTGGAAAAAGGAATATATTCAAATATAAACTACACAGAAGCATTCTGTGAAACTTCTTTCTGATCTGAGCATACAGCTAACAGAGTTAAACCATACTTTTGATTTAGCAGTTTTGAAACACTCTGTCTGTAGAAAATGCAACTGGACATTCGTAGCGCTAAGTGGGTAATAGTGTAAAATAGAATATGTTCAAATATAAACTACACAGAAGCATTGTATGAAACTTCTTTCTGTTCTGTGCATTCAACTAACAGAGTTGAACCTTACTTTTGATTGAGCCATTCTGAAACACTCTTTCTGTAGAAACTGCAATTGGACATTCTGAGCGCTAAGAGGCCTATATTGGGAAAAAGAATGTCTACAAATAAAAACTACACAGAAGAATTGTGTGAAACTTCTTTCTGTTCTGTTTGCTCAAGTAAAAGAGTTCAACCTTAGTTTTGATTGAGCCGTTCTGAAACACTCTTTCTGTAGAAAATGCAAGTGGAGATTCGGAGCGCTAAGAGGGTAATAGTGGAAAAAGGAATGTCTCCAAATATAAACTACACAGAATCATTCTGTGAAACTTCTTTCTGATCTGTGCATTCAGCTAACAGAGTTAAACCATACTTTTGATTGAGCAGATCTGAACACTCTTTCTGTAGAAAATGCAACTGGACATTTGGAGCGCTAAGAGAGTAGTAGTGGAAAAAGGAATATATTCAAATATAAACTACACAGAAGCATTCTGTGAAACTTCTTTCTGATCTGAGCATTCAGCTAACAGAGTTAAACCATACTTTTGATTGAGCAGTTTTGAAACACTCTGTCTTTAGAAAATGAAACTGGACATTCGTAGCGCTAAGTGGGTAAAAGTGGAGAAAAGAATATGTTCAAATATAAACTACACAGAAGCATTGTATGAAACTTCTTTCTGTTCTGTGCATTCAACTAACAGAGTTGAACCTTACTTTTGATTGAGCCTTTCTGAAACACTCTTTCTGTAGAAACTGCAATTGGACATTCTGAGCGCTAAGAGGCCTCTATTGGGAAAAGTACTATCTTCAAATAAAAACTACACAGAAGCATTGTGTGAAACTTATTTCTGATATGTTCGTTAAGCTAACAGAGTTAAACCATACTTTTGATTGCGCAGTTCTGAACACTCTTTCTGTAGAAATTGCAAGTGGACATTCGGAGCGCTAAGAGGGTAATAGTGGAAAAAGGAATATATTCAAATATAAACTACACAGTAGAATTCTGTGAAAATTCTTTCTGTTCTGTGCATTCAACTAACAGAGTTGAACCTTACTTTTGATTGAGCCGTTCTGAAACACTCTTTCTGTAGAAACTGCAATTGGACATGCTAAGCGCTAAGAGTCCTACATTGGGAAAAAGAATATCTTCAAATAAAAACTACACAGATGCATTCTGTGAAACTTATTTCTGATCTGTAATTTCAGTTAATGGAGATAAAACATATTTTTGATTGAGCAGTTATGAAACACACTTTTTGTAGAAAATGCAAGTGGAGATTCGGAGCGCTAAGAGGGTAATAGTGGAAAAAGGAATGTCTTCAAATATAAACTACACAGAATCATTCGGTGAAACTTCTTTCTGATCTGTGCATTCAGCTAACAGAGTTAAACCATACTTTTGATTGAGCAGATCTGAACACTCTTTCTGTAGAAAATGCAACTGGACATTTGGAGCGCGAAGAGCGTAGTAGTGGAAAAAGGAATATATTCAAATATAAACTACACAGAAGCATTCTGTGAAACTTCTTTCTGATCTGAGCATTCAGCTAACAGAGTTAAACCATACTTTTGATTGAGCAGTTTTGAAACACTCTGTCTGTAGAAAATGCAACTGGACATTCGTAGCACTAAGTGGGTAATAGTGGAAAAAAGAATATGTTCAAATATAAACTACACAGAAGCATTGTATGAAACTTCTTTCTGTTCTGTGCATTCAACTATCAGAGTTGAACCTTACTTTTGATTGAGCCGTTCTGAAACACTCTTTCTGTAGAAACTGCAATTGGACATTCTGAGCGCTAAGAGGCCTATATTGGGAAAAAGAATGTCTACAAATAAAAACTACACAGAAGAATTGGGTGAAACTTCTTTCTCTTCTGTTTGTTCAACTAAAAGATTTGAACCTTAGTTTTGATTGAGCCGTTCTGAAACACTCTTTCTGTAGAAAATGCAAGTGGAGATTCGGAGCGCTAAGAGGTTAATAGTGGAAAAAGGAATGTCTCCAAATATAAACTACACAGAATCATTCTGTGAAACTTCTTTCTGGTCTGTGCATTCAGCTAACAGAGTTAATCCATACTTTTGATTGAGCAGATCTGAACACTCTTTCTGTAGAAAATGCAACTGGACATTTGGAGCGCTAAGAGAGTAGTAGTGGAAAAAGGAATATATTCAAATATAAACTACACAGAAGCATTCTGTGAAACTTCTTTCTGATCTGAGCATTCAGCTAACAGAGTTAAACCATACTTATGATTGAGCAGTTTTGAAACACTCTGTCTGTAGAAAATGCAACTGGACATTCGTAGCGCTAAGTGGGTAATAGTGGAAAAAAGAATATTTTGAAATATAAACTACACAGAAGCATTGTATGAAACTTCTTTTTGTTCTGTGCATTCAACTAACAGAGTTGAACCTTACTTTTGATTGAGCCTTTCTGAAACACTCTTTCTGTAGAAACTGCAATTGGACATTCTGAGCGCTAAGAGGCCTCTATTGGGAAAAATAATATCTTCAAATAAAAACTACACAGAAGCATTGTGTGAAACTTATTTCTGATATGTTCATTAAGCTAACAGAGTTAAACCATACTTTTGATTGCGCAGTTCTGAACACTCTTTCTGTAGAAAATGCAAGTGGACATTCGGAGCGCTAAGAGGGTAATAGTGGAAAAAGGAATATATTCAAATATAAACTACACAGTAGCATTCTGTGAAAATTCTTTCTGTTCTGTGCATTCAACTAACAGAGTTGAACCTTACTTTTGATTGAGCCGTTCTGAAACACTCTTTCTGTAGAAACTGCAATTGGACATGCTAAGCGCTAAGAGGCCTTCATTGGGAAAAAGAATATCTTCAAATAAAAACTACACAGATGCATTCTGTGAAACTTATTTCTGATCTGTAAATTCAGTTAACAGAGATAAAACATATTTTTGATTGAGCAGTTATGAAACACTCTTTTTGTAGAAAATGCAAGTGGAGATTCGGAGCGCTAAAAGGGTAATAGTGGAAAAAGGAATGTCTTCAAATATAAACTACACAGAATCATTCGGTGAAACTTCTTTCTGATCTGTGCATTCAGCTAACAGAGTTAAACCATAATTTTGATTAGGCAGATCTGAACACTCTTTCTGTTGAAAATGCAACTGGACATTTGGAGCGCTAAGAGCGCAGTAGTGGAAAAAGGAATATATTCAAATATAAACTACACAGAAGCATTCTGTGAAACTTCTTTCTGATCTGAGCATTCAGCTAACAGATTTAAACCATACTTTTGATTGAGCAGATTTGAAACACTCTGTCTGTAGAAAATGCAACTGGACATTCGTAGCGCTAAGTGGGTAATAGTGGCAAAAAGAATATGTTCAAATATAAACTACACAGAAGCATTGTATGAAACTTCTTTCTGTTCTGTGCATTCAACTAACAGAATTGAACCTTACTTTTGATTGAGCCTTTCTGAAACACTCTTTCTGTAGAAACTGCAATTGGACATTCTGAGCGCTAAGAGGCCTCTATTGGGAAAAATAATATCTTCAAATAAAAACTACACAGAAGCATTTTGTGAAACTTATTTCTGATATGTTCATTAAGCTAACAGAGTTAAACCATACTCTTGATTGCGCAGTTCTGAACACTCTTTCTGTAGAAAATGCAAGTGGACATTCGGAGCGCTAAGAGGGTAATAGTGGAAAAAGGAATATATTCAAATATAAACTACACAGTAGCATTCTGAGAAAATTCTTTCTGTTCTGTGCATTCAACTAACAGAGTTGAACCTTACTTTTGATTGAGCCGTTCTGAAACACTCTTTCTGTAGAAACTGCAATTGGACATGCTAAGCGCTAAGAGGCCTACATTGGGAAAAAGAATATCTTTAAATAAAAACTACACAGATGAATTCTGTGAAACTTATTTCTGATCTGTAATTTCAGTTAACAGAGATAAAACATATTTTTGATTGAGCAGTTATGAAACACTCTTTTTGTAGAAAATGCAAGTGGAGATTCGGAGCGCTAAGAGGGTAATAGTGGAAAAAGGAATGTCTTCAAATATAAACTACACAGAATCATTCGGTGAAACTTCTTTCTGATCTGTGCATTCAGCTAACAGAGCTAAACCATACTTTTGATTGAGCAGATCTGAACACTCTTTCTGTAGAAAATGCAACTGGACATTTGAAGCGCTAAGAGCGTAGTAGTGGAAAAAGGAATATATTCAAATATAAACTACACAGAAGCATTCTGTGAAACTTCTTTCTGATCTGAGCATTCAGCTAACAGAGTTAAACCATACTTTTGATTGAGCAGTTTTGAAACACTCTGTCTGTAGAAAATGCAAGTGGACATTCGTAGCGCTAAGTGGGTAATAGTGGAAAAAGGAATATATTCAAATATAAACTACACAGTAGCATTCTGAGAAAATTCTTTCTGTTCTGTGCATTCAACTAACAGATTTGAACCTTACTTTTGATTGAGCCGTTCTGAAACACTCTTTCTGTAGAAACTGCAATTGGACATTCTGAGCGCTAAGAGGCCTATATTGGGAAAAAGAATGTCTACAAATAAAAACTACACAGAAGAATTGTGTGAAACTTCTTTCTGTTCTGTTTGTTCAACTAAAAGAGTTGAACCTTAGTTTTGATTGAGCCGTTCTGAAACACTCTTTCTGTAGAAAATGCAAGTGGAGATTCGGAGCGCTAAGAGGGTAATAGTGGAAAAAGGAATGTCTCCAAATATAAACTACACAGAATAATTCGGTGAAACTTCTTTCTGATCTGTGCATTCAACTAACAGAGTTGAACCTTACTTTTGATTGAGCCTTTCTGAAACACTCTTTCTGTAGAAATTGCAATTGGACATTCTGAGCGCTAAGAGGCCTCTATTGGGAAAAATAATATCTTCAAATAAAAACTACACAGAAGCATTGTGTGAAACTTATTTCTGATATGTTCATTAAGCTAACAGAGTTAAACCATACTTTTGATTGCGCAGTTCTGAACACTCTTTCTGTAGAAAATGCAAGTGGACATTCGGAGCGCTAAGAGGGTAGTAGTGGAAAAAGGAATATATTCAAATATAAACTACACAGTAGCATTCTGTGAAAATTCTTTCTGTTCTGTGCATTCAACTAACAGAGTTGAACCTTACTCTTGATTGAGCCGTTCTGAAACACTCTTTCTGTAGAAACTGCAATTGGACATGCTAAGCGCTAAGAGGCCTACATTGGGAAAAAGAACATCTTCAAATAAAAACTACACAGATGCATTCTGTGAAACTTATTTCTGATCTGTAATTTCAGTTAACAGAGATAAAACATATTTTTGATTGAGCAGTTATGAAACACTCTTTTTGTAGAAAATGCAAGTGGAGATTAGGAGCGCTAAGAGGGTAATAGTGGAAAAAGGAATGTCTTCAAATATAAACTACACAGAATCATTCGGTGAAACTTCTTTCTGATCTGTGCATTCAGCTAACAGAGTTAAAACATACTTTTGATTGAGCAGATCTGAACACTCTTTCTGTAGAAAATGCAACTGGACATTTGGAGCGCTAAGAGCGTAGTAGTGGAAAAAGGAATATATTCAAATATAAACTACACAGAAGCATTCTGTGAAACTACTTTCTGATCTGAGCATTCAGCTAACAGAGTTAAACCATACTTTTGATTGAGCAGTTTTGAAACACTCTGTCTGTAGAAAATGCAACTGGACATTCGTAGCGCTAAGTGGGTAATAGTGGAAAAAAGAATATGTTCAAATATAAACTACACAGAAGCATTGTATGAAACTTCTTTCTGTTCTGTGCATTCAACTAACAGAGTTGAACCTTACTTTTGATTGAGCCGTTCTGAAACACTCTTTCTGTAGAAACTGCAATTGGACATTCTGAGAGCTAAGAGGCCTATATTGGGAAAAAGAATGTCTACAAATAAAAACTACACAGAAGAATTGTGTGAAACTACTTTCTGTTCTGTTTGTTCAACTAAAAGAGTTGAACCTTACTTTTGATTGAGCCGTTCTGAAACACTCTTTCTGTAGAAACTGCAATTGGACATGCTATGCGCTAAGGGGCCTACATTGGGAAAAAGGATATCTTCAAATAAAAACTACACAGATGCATTCTGTGAAACTTATTTCTGATCTATAAATTCAGTTAACAGAGATAAAACATATTTTTGATTGAGCAGTTATGAAACACACTTTTTGTAGAAAATGCAAGTGGAGATTCGGAGCGCTAAGAGGGTAATAGTGGAAAAAGGAATGTCTTCAAATATAAACTACACAGAATCATTCGGTGAAACTTCTTTCTGATCTGTGCATTCAGCTAACAGAGTTAAACCATACTTTTGATTGAGCAGATCTGAACACTCTTTCTGTTGAAAATGCAACTGGACATTTGGAGCGCTAAGAGCGTAGTAGTGGAAAAAGGAATATATTCAAATATAAACTACACAGAAGCATTCTGTGAAACTTCTTTCTGATCTGAGCATACAGCTAACAGAGTTAAACCATACTTTTGATTGAGCAGTTTTGAAACACTCTGTCTGTAGAAAATGCAACTGGACCTTCGTAGCGCTAAGTGGGTAATAGTGGAAAAGAGAATATGTTCAAATATAAACTACACAGAAGCATTGTATGAAACTTCTTTCTGTTCTGTGCATTCAACTAACAGAGTTGAACCTTACTTTTGATTGAGCCATTCTGAAACACTCTTTCTGTAGAAACTGCAATTGGACATTCTGAGCGCTAAGAGGCCTATATTGGGAAAAAGAATGTCTACAAATAAAAACTACACAGAAGAATTGTGTGAAACTTCTTTCTGTTCTGTTTGTTCAAGTAAAAGAGTTGAACCTTAGTTTTGATTGAGCCGTTCTGAAACACTCTTTCTGTAGATAATGCAAGTGGAGATTCGGAGCGCTAAGAGGGTAATAGTGGAAAAAGGAATGTCTCCAAATATAAACTACACAGAATCATTCTGTGAAACTTCTTTCTGATCTGTGCATTCAGCTAACAGAGTTAAACCATACTTTTGATTGAGCAGATCTGAACACTCTTTCTGTAGAAAATGCAACTGGACATTTGGAGCGCTAAGAGAGTAGTAGTGGAAAAAGGAATATATTCAAATATAAACTACACAGAAGCATTCTGTGAAACTTCTTTCTGATCTGAGCATTCAGCTAACAGAGTTAAACCATACTTTTGATTGAGCAGTTTTGAAACACTCTGTCTGTAGAAAATGCAACTGGACATTCGTAGCGCTAAGTGGGTAATAGTGGAAAAAAGAATATGTTCAAATATAAACTACACAGAAGCATTGTATGAAACTTCTTTCTGTTCTGTGCATTCAACTATCAGAGTTGAACCTTACTTTTGATTGAGCCTTTCTGAAACACTCTTTCTGTAGAAACTGCAATTGGACATTCTGAGCGCTAAGAGGCCTCTATTGGGAAAAATAATATCTTCAAATAAAAACTACACAGAAGCATTGTGTGAAACTTATTTCTGATATGTTCATTAAGCTAACAGAGTTATACCATACTTTGGATTGCGCAGTTCTGAAAACTCTTTCTGTAGAAAATGCAAGTGGACATTCGGAGCGCTAAGAGGGTAATAGTGGAAAAAGGAATATATTCAAATATAAACTACACAGTAGCATTCTGTGAAAATTCTTTCTGTTCTGTGCATTCAACTAACAGAGTTGAACCTTACTTTTGATTGAGCCGTTCTGAAACACTCTTTCTGTAGAAACTGCAATTGGACATGCCAAGCGCTAAGAGGCCTACATTGGGAAAAAGAATATCTTCAAATAAAAACTACACAGATGCATTCTGTGAAACTTATTTCTGATCTATAAATTCAGTTAACAGAGATAAAACATATTTTTGATTGAGCAGTTATGAAACACTCTTTTTGTAGAAAATGCAAGTGGAGATTCCGAGCGCTAAGAGGGTAATAGTGGAAAAAGGAATGTCTTCAAATATAAACTACACAGAATCATTCGGTGAAACTTCTTTCTGATCTGTGCATTCAGCTAACAGAGTTAAACCATACTTTTGATTGAGCAGATCTGAACACTCTTTCTGTTGAAAATGCAACTGGACCTTTGGAGCGCTAAGAGCGTAGTAGTGGAAAAAGGAATATATTCAAATATAAACTACACAGAAGCATTCTGTGAAACTTCTTTCTGATCTGAGCATACAGCTAACAGAGTTAAACCATACTTTTGATTGAGCAGTTTTGAAACACTCTGTCTGTAGAAAATGCAACTGGACATTCGTAGCGCTAAGTGGGTAATAGTGGAAAAGAGAATATATTCAAATATAAACTACACAGAAGCATTGTATGAAACTTCTTTCTGTTCTGTGCATTCAACTAACAGAGTTGAACCTTACTTTTGATTGAGCCGTTCTGAAACACTCTTTCTGTAGAAACTGCAATTGGACATTCTGAGCGCTAAGAGGCCTATATTGGGAAATAGAATGTCTACAAATAAAAACTACACAGAAGAATTGTGTGAAACTTCTTTCTGTTCTGTTTGTTCAACTAAAAGAGTTGAACCTTAGTTTTGATTGAGCCGTTCTGAAACACTCTTTCTGTAGAAAATGCAAGTGGACATTTGGAGCGCTAGCAGAGTAGTAGTGGAAAAAGGAATATATTCAAATATAAACTACACAGAAGCATTCTGTGAAACTTCTTTCTGATCTGAGCATTCAGCTAACAGAGTTAAACCATTCTTTTGATTGAGCAGTTTTGAAACACTCTGTCTGTAGAAAATGCAACTGGACATTCGTAGCGCTAAGTGGGTAATAGTGGAAAAAGAATATGTTCAAATATAAACTACACAGAAGCATTGTATGAAAATTCTTTCTGTTCTGTGCATTCAACTAACAGAGTTGAACCTTACTTTTGATTGAGCCTTTCTGAAACACTCTTTCTTTAGAAACTGCAATTGGAGATTCAGAGCGCTAAGAGGCCTCTATTTGGAAAAATAATATCTTCAAATAAAAACTACACAGAAGCATTGTGTGAAACTTATTTCTGATATGTTCATTAAGCTAACAGAGTTAAACCATACTTTTGATTGCGAAGTTCTGAACACTCTTTCTGTAGAAAATGCAAGTGGACATTCGGAGCGCTAAGAGGGTAATAGTGGAAAAAGGAATATATTCAAATATAAACTACACAGTAGCATTCTGTGAAAATTCTTTCTGTTCTGTGCATTCAACTAACAGAGTTGAACCTTACTTTTGATTGAGCCGTTCTGAAACACTCTTTCTGTAGAAACTGCAATTGGACATGCTAAGCGATAAGAGGCCTACATTGGGAAAAAGAATATCTTCAAATAAAAACTACACAGATGCACTCTGTGAAACTTATTTCTGATCTGTAAATTCAGTTAACAGAGATAAAACATATTTTTGATTGAGCAGTTATGAAACACTCTTTTTGTAGAAAATGCAAGTGGAGATTCGGAGCACTAAGAGGGTAATAGTGGAAAAAGGAATGTCTTCAAATATAAACTACACAGAATCATTCGGTGAAACTTCTTTCTGATCTGTGCATTCAGCTAACAGAGTTAAACCATACTTTTGATTGAGTAGATCTGAACACTCTTTCTGTTGAAAATGCAACTGGACATTTGGAGCGGTAAGAGCGTAGTAGTGGAAAAAGGAATATATTCAAATATAAACTACACAGAAGCCTTCTGTGAAACTTCTTTCTGATCTGAGCATTCAGCTAACAGAGTTAAACCATACTTTTGATTGAGCAGTTTTGAAACACTCTGTCTGTAGAAAATGCAACTGGACATTCGTAGCGCTAAGTGGGTAATAGTGGATAAAAGAATATGTTCAAATATAAACTACACAGAAGCATTGTATGAAACTTCTTTCTGTTCTGTGCACTCAACTAACAGAGTTGAACCTTACTTTTGATTGAGCCGTTCTGAAACACTCTTTCTGTAGAAACTGCAATTGGACATTCTGAGCGCTAAGAGGCCTATATTGGGAAAAAGAATGTCTACAAATAAAAACTACACAGAAGAATTGTGTGAAACTTCTTTCTGTTCTGTTTGTTCAACTAAAAGAGTTGAACCTTAGTTTTGATTGAGCCGTTCTGAAACACTCTTTCTGTAGAAAATGCAAGGGGAGATTCGGAGGGCTAAGAGGGTAATAGTGGAAATAGGAATGTCTCCAAATATAAACTACACAGAATCATTCTGTGAAACTTCTTTCTGAACTGTGCATTCAGCTAACAGAGTTAAACCATACTTTTGATTGAGCAGATCTGAACACTCTTTCTGTAGAAAATGCAACTGGACATTTGGAGCGCTAAGAGAGTAGTAGTGGAAAAAGGAATATATTCAAATATAAACTACACAGAAGCATTCTGTGAAACTTCTTTCTGATCTGAGCATTCAGCTAACAGAGTTAAACCATACTTTTGATTGAGCAGTTTTGAAACACTCTGTCTGTAGAAAATGCAACTGGACATTCGTAGCGCTAAGTGGGTAATAGTGGAAAAAAGAATATGTTCAAATATAAACTACACAGAAGCATTGTATGAAACTTCTTTCTGTTCTGTGCATTCAACTAACAGAGTTGAACCTTACTTTTGATTGAGCCTTTCTGAAACACTCTTTCTGTAGAAACTGCAATTGGACATTCTGAGCGCTAAGAGGCCTCTATTGGGAAAAATAATATCTTCAAATAAAAACTACACAGAAGCATTGTGTGAAATTTATTTCTGATATGTTCATTAAGCTAACAGAGTTATACCATACTTTGGATTGCGAAGTTCAGAAAACTCTTTCTGTAGAAAATGCAAGTGGACATTCGGAGCGCTAAGAGGGTAATAGTGGAAAAAGGAATATATTCAAATATAAACTACACAGTAGCATTCTGTGAAAATTCTTTCTGTTCTGTGCATTCAGCTAACAGAGTTGTACCTTACTTTTGATTGAGCCGTTCTGAAACACTCTTTCTGTAGAAACTGCAATTGGACATGCTAAGCGCTAAGAGGCCTACATTGGGAAAAAGAATATCTTCAAATAAAAACTACACAGATGCATTCTGTGAAACTTATTTCTGATCTATAAATTCAGTTAACAGAGATAAAACATATTTTTGATTGAGCAGATATGAAACACTCTTTTTGTAGAAAATGCAAGTGGAGATTCGGAGCGCTAAGTGGGTAATACTGGAAAAAGGAATGTCTTCAAATATAAACTACACAGAATCATTCGGTGAAACTTCTTTCTGATCTGTGCATTCAGCTAACAGAGTTAAACCATACTTTTGATTGAGCAGATCTGAACACTCTTTCTGTTGAAAATGCAACTGGACCTTTGGAGCGCTAAGAGCGTAGTAGTCGAGAAAGGAATATATTCAAATATAAACTACACAGAAGCATTCTGTGAAACTTCTTTCTGATCTGAGCATACAGCTAACAGAGTTAAACCATACTTTTGATTGAGCAGTTTTGAAACACTCTGTCTGTAGAAAATGCAACTGGACATTCGTAGCGCTAAGTGGGTAATAGTGGAAAAGAGAATATGTTCAAATATAAACTACACAGAAGCATTGTATGAAACTTCTTTCTGTTCTGTGCATTCAACTAACAGAGTTGAACCTTACTTTTGATTGAGCCGTTCTGAAACACTCTTTCTGTAGAAACTGCAATTGGACATTCTGAGCGCTAAGAGGCCTATATTGGGAAAAAGAATGTCTACAAATAAAAACTACACAGAAGAATTGTGTGAAACTTCTTTCTGTTCTGTTTGTTCAACTAAAAGAGTTGAACCTTAGTTTTGATTGAGCCGTTCTGAAACACTCTTTCTGTAGAAAATGCAAGTGGAGATTCGGAGCGCTAAGAGGGTAATAGTGGAAAAAGGAATGTCTCCAAATATAAACTACACAGAATCATTCTGTGAAACTTCTTTCTGATCTGTGCATTCAGCTAACAGAGTTAAACCATAATTTTGATTGAGCAGATCTGAACACTCTTTCTGTAGAAAATGCAACTGGACATTTGGAGCGCTAGCAGAGTAGTAGTGGAAAAAGGAATATATTCAAATATAAACTACACAGAAGCATTCTGTGAAACTTCTTTCTGATCTGAGCATTCAGCTAACAGAGTTAAACCATTCTTTTGATTGAGCAGTTTTGAAACACTCTGTCTGTAGAAAATGCAACTGGACATTCGTAGCGCTAAGTGGGTAATAGTGGAAAAAGAATATGTTCAAATATAAACTACACAGAAGCATTGTATGAAAATTCTTTCTGTTCTGTGCATTCAACTAACAGAGTTGAACCTTACTTTTGATTGAGCCTTTCTGAAACACTCTTTCTGTAGAAACTGCAATTGGAGATTCTGAGCGCTAAGAGGCCTCTATTGGGAAAAATAATATCTTCAAATAAAAACTACACAGAAGCATTGTGTGAAACTTATTTCTGATATGTTCATTAAGCTAACAGAGTTAAACCATACTTTTGATTGCGAAGTTCTGAACACTCTTTCTGTAGAAAATGCAAGTGGACATTCGGAGCGCTAAGAGGGTAATAGTGGAAAAAGGAATATATTCAAATATAAACTACACAGTAGCATTCTGTGAAAATTCTTTCTGTTCTGTGCATTCAACTAACAGAGTTGAACCTTACTTTTGATTGAGCCGTTCTGAAACACTCTTTCTGTAGAAACTGCAATTGGACATGCTAAGCGATAAGAGGCCTACATTGGGAAAAAGAATATCTTCAAATAAAAACTACACAGATGCACTCTGTGAAACTTATTTCTGATCTGTAAATTCAGTTAACAGAGATAAAACATATTTTTGATTGAGCAGTTATGAAACACTCTTTTTGTAGAAAATGCAAGTGGAGATTCGGAGCGCTAAGTGGGTAATAGTGGAAAAAGGAATGTCTTCAAATATAAACTACACAGAATCATTCGGTGAAACTTCTTTCTGATCTGTGCATTCAGCTAACAGAGTTAAACCATACTTTTGATTGAGCAGATCTGAACACTCTTTCTGTTGAAAATGCAACTGGACCTTTGGAGCGCTAAGAGCGTAGTAGTGGAGAAAGGAATATATTCAAATATAAACTACACAGAAGCATTCTGTGAAACTTCTTTCTGATCTGAGCATACAGCTAACAGAGTTAAACCATACTTTTGATTGAGCAGTTTTGAAACACTCTGTCTGTAGAAAATGCAACTGGACATTCGTAGCGCTAAGTGGGTAATAGTGGAAAAGAGAATATGTTCAAATATAAACTACACAGAAGCATTGTATGAAACTTCTTTCTGTTCTGTGCATTCAACTAACAGAGTTGAACCTTACTTTTGATTGAGCCGTTCTGAAACACTCTTTCTGTAGAAACTGCATTTGGACATTCTGACCGCTAAGAGGCCTATATTGGGAAAAAGAATGTCTACAAATAAAAACTACACAGAAGAATTGTGTGAAACTTCTTTCTGTTCTGTTTGTTCAACTAAAAGAGTTGAACCTTAGTTTTGATTGAGCCGTTCTGAAACACTCTTTCTGTAGAAAATGCAAGTGGAGATTCGGAGCGCTAAGAGGGTAATAGTGGAAAAAGGAATGTCTCCAAATATAAACTACACAGAATCATTCTGTGAAACTTCTTTCTGATCTGTGCATTCAGCTAACAGAGTTAAACCATAATTTTGATTGAGCAGATCTGAACACTCTTTCTGTAGAAAATGCAACTGGACATTTGGAGCGCTAGCAGAGTAGTAGTGGAAAAAGGAATATATTCAAATATAAACTACACAGAAGCATTCTGTGAAACTTCTTTCTGATCTGAGCATTCAGCTAACAGAGTTAAACCATTCTTTTGATTGAGCAGTTTTGAAACACTCTGTCTGTAGAAAATGCAACTGGACATTCGTAGCGCTAAGTGGGTAATAGTGGAAAAAGAATATGTTCAAATATAAACTACACAGAAGCATTGTATGAAAATTCTTTCTGTTCTGTGCATTCAACTAACAGAGTTGAACCTTACTTTTGATTGAGCCTTTCTGAAACACTCTTTCTGTAGAAACTGCAATTGGAGATTCTGAGCGCTAAGAGGCCTCTATTGGGAAAAATAATATCTTCAAATAAAAACTACACAGAAGCATTGTGTGAAACTTATTTCTGATATGTTCATTAAGCTAACAGAGTTAAACCATACTTTTGATTGCGAAGTTCTGAACACTCTTTCTGTAGAAAATGCAAGTGGACATTCGGAGCGCTAAGAGGGTAATAGTGGAAAAAGGAATATATTCAAATATAAACTACACAGTAGCATTCTGTGAAAATTCTTTCTGTTCTGTGCATTCAACTAACAGAGTTGAACCTTACTTTTGATTGAGCCGTTCTGAAACACTCTTTCTGTAGAAACTGCAATTGGACATGCTAAGCGATAAGAGGCCTACATTGGGAAAAAGAATATCTTCAAATAAATACTACACAGATGCACTCTGTGAAACTTATTTCTGATCTGTAAATTCAGTTAACAGAGATAAAACATATTTTTGATTGAGCAGTTATGAAACACTCTTTTTGTAGAAAATGCAAGTGGAGATTCGGAGCGCTAAGAGGGTAATAGTGGAAAAAGGAATGTCTTCAAATATAAACTACACAGAATCATTCGGTGAAACTTCTTTCTGATCTGTGCATTCAGCTAACAGAGTTAAACCATACTTTTGATTGAGTAGATCTGAACACTCTTTCTGTTGAAAATGCAACTGGACATTTGGAGCGGTAAGAGCGTAGTAGTGGAAAAAGGAATATATTCAAATATAAACTACACAGAAGCCTTCTGTGAAACTTCTTTCTGATCTGAGCATTCAGCTAACAGAGTTAAACCATACTTTTGATTGAGCAGTTTTGAAACACTCTGTCTGTAGAAAATGCAACTGGACATTCGTAGCGCTAAGTGGGTAATAGTGGAAAAAAGAATATGTTCAAATATAAACTACACAGAAGCATTGTATGAAACTTCTTTCTGTTCTGTGCACTCAACTAACAGAGTTGAACCTTACTTTTGATTGAGCCGTTCTGAAACACTCTTTCTGTAGAAACTGCAATTGGACATTCTGAGTGCTAAGAGGCCTATATTGGGAAAAAGAATGTCTACAAATAAAAACTACACAGAAGAATTGTGTGAAACTTCTTTCTGTTCTGTTTGTTCAACTAAAAGAGTTGAACCTTAGTTTTGATTGAGCCGTTCTGAAACACTCTTTCTGTAGAAAATGCAAGTGGAGATTCGGAGCGCTAAGAGGGTAATAGTGGAAAAAGGAATGTCTCCAAATATAAACTACACAGAATCATTCTGTGAAACTTCTTTCTGTTCTGTGCATTCAGCTAACAGAGTTAAACCATACTTTTGATTGAGCAGATCTGAACACTCTTTCTGTAGAAAATGCAACTGGACATTTGGAGCGCTAAGAGAGTAGTAGTGGAAAAAGGAATATATTCAAATATAAACTACACAGAAGCATTCTGTGAAACTTCTTTCTGATCTGAGCATTCAGCTAACAGAGTTAAACCATAATTTTGATTGAGCAGTTTTGAAACACTCTGTCTGTAGAAAATGCAACTGGACATTCGTAGCGCTACGTGGGTAATAGTGGAAAAAAGAATATGTTCAAATATAAACTACACAGAAGCATTGTATGAAACTTCTTTCTGTTCTGTGCATTAAACTAACAGAGTTGAACCTTACTTTTGATTGAGCCTTTCTGAAACACTCTTTCTGTAGAAACTGCAATTGGACATTCTGAGCGCTAAGAGGCCTCTATTGGGAAAAATAATATCTTCAAATAAAAACTACACAGAAGCATTGTGTGAAACTTATTTCTGATATGTTCATTAAGCTAACAGAGTTAAACCATACTTTTGATTGCGAAGTTCTGAACACTCTTTCTGTAGAAAATGCAAGTGGACATTCGGAGCGCTAAGAGGGTAATAGTGGAAAAAGGAATATATTCAAATATAAACTACACAGTAGCATTCTGTGAAAATTCTTTCTGTTCTATGCATTCAACTAACAGAGTTGAACCTTACTTTTGATTGAGCCGTTCTGAAACACTCTTTCTGTAGAAACTGCAATTGGACATGCTAAGCGATAAGAGGCCTACATTGGGAAAAAGAATATCTTCAAATAAAAACTACACAGATGCACTCTGTGAAACTTATTTCTGATCTGTAAATTCAGTTAACAGAGATAAAACATATTTTTGATTGAGCAGTTATGAAACACTCTTTTTGTAGAAAATGCAAGTGGAGATTCGGAGCGCTAAGTGGGTAATAGTGGAAAAAGGAATGTCTTCAAATATAAACTACACAGAATCATTCGGTGAAACTTCTTTCTGATCTGTGCATTCAGCTAACAGAGTTAAACCATACTTTTGATTGAGCAGATCTGAACACTCTTTCTGTTGAAAATGCAACTGGACCTTTGGAGCGCTAAGAGCGTAGTAGTGGAGAAAGGAATATATTCAAATATAAACTACACAGAAGCATTCTGTGAAACTTATTTCTGATCTGAGCATACAGCTAACAGAGTTAAACCATACTTTTGATTGAGCAGTTTTGAAACACTCTGTCTGTAGAAAATGCAACTGGACATTCGTAGCGCTAAGTGGGTAATAGTGGAAAAGAGAATATGTTCAAATATAAACTACACAGAAGCATTGTATGAAACTTCTTTCTGTTCTGTGCATTCAACTAACAGAGTTGAACCTTACTTTTGATTGAGCCGTTCTGAAACACTCTTTCTGTAGAAACTGCAATTGGACATTCTGAGCGCTAAGAGGCCTATATTGGGAAAAAGAATGTCTACAAATAAAAACTACACAGAAGAATTGTGTGAAACTTCTTTCTGTTCTGTTTGTTCAACTAAAAGAGTTGAACCTTAGTTTTGATTGAGCCGTTCTGAAACACTCTTTCTGTAGAAAATGCAAGTGGAGATTCGGAGCGCTAAGAGGGTAATAGTGGAAAAAGGAATGTCTCCAAATATAAACTACACAGAATCATTCTGTGAAACTTCTTTCTGATCTGTGCATTCAGCTAACAGAGTTAAACCATAATTTTGATTGAGCAGATCTGAACACTCTTTCTGTAGAAAATGCAACTGGACATTTGGAGCGCTAGCAGAGTAGTAGTGGAAAAAGGAATATATTCAAATATAAACTACACAGAAGCATTCTGTGAAACTTCTTTCTGATCTGAGCATTCAGCTAACAGAGTTAAACCATTCTTTTGATTGAGCAGTTTTGAAACACTCTGTCTGTAGAAAATGCAACTGGACATTCGTAGCGCTAAGTGGGTAATAGTGGAAAAAGAATATGTTCAAATATAAACTACACAGAAGCATTGTATGAAAATTCTTTCTGTTCTGTGCATTCAACTAACAGAGTTGAACCTTACTTTTGATTGAGCCTTTCTGAAACACTCTTTCTGTAGAAACTGCAATTGGAGATTCTGAGCGCTAAGAGGCCTCTATTGGGAAAAATAATATCTTCAAATAAAAACTACACAGAAGCATTGCGTGAAACTTATTTCTGATATGTTCATTAAGCTAACAGAGTTAAACCATACTTTTGATTGCGAAGTTCTGAACACTCTTTCTGTAGAAAATGCAAGTGGACATTCGGAGCGCTAAGAGGGTAATAGTGGAAAAAGGAATATATTCAAATATAAACTACACAGTAGCATTCTGTGAAAATTCTTTCTGTTCTGTGCATTCAACTAACAGAGTTGAACCTTACTTTTGATTGAGCCGTTCTGAAACACTCTTTCTGTAGAAACTGCAATTGGACATGCTAAGCGATAAGAGGCCTACATTGGGAAAAAGAATATCTTCAAATAAAAACTACACAGATGCACTCTGTGAAACTTATTTCTGATCTGTAAATTCAGTTAACAGAGATAAAACATATTTTTGATTGAGCAGTTATGAAACACTCTTTTTGTAGAAAATGCAAGTGGAGATTCGGAGCGCTAAGAGGGTAATAGTGGAAAAAGGAATGTCTTCAAATATAAACTACACAGAATCATTCGGTGAAACTTCTTTCTGATCTGTGCATTCAGCTAACAGAGTTAAACCATACTTTTGATTGAGTAGATCTGAACACTCTTTCTGTTGAAAATGCAACTGGACATTTGGAGCGGTAAGAGCGTAGTAGTGGAAAAAGGAATATATTCAAATATAAACTACACAGAAGCCTTCTGTGAAACTTCTTTCTGATCTGAGCATTCAGCTAACAGAGTTAAACCATACTTTTGATTGAGCAGTTTTGAAACACTCTGTCTGTAGAAAATGCAACTGGACATTCGTAGCGCTAAGTGGGTAATAGTGGAAAAAAGAATATGTTCAAATATAAACTACACAGAAGCATTGTATGAAACTTCTTTCTGTTCTGTGCACTCAACTAACAGAGTTGAACCTTACTTTTGATTGAGCCGTTCTGAAACACTCTTTCTGTAGAAACTGCAATTGGACATTCTGAGCGCTAAGAGGCCTATATTGGGAAAAAGAATGTCTACAAATAAAAACTACACAGAAGAATTGTGTGAAACTTCTTTCTGTTCTGTTTGTTCAACTAAAAGAGTTGAACCTTAGTTTTGATTGAGCCGTTCTGAAACACTCTTTCTGTAGAAAATGCAAGTGGAGATTCGGAGCGCTAAGAGGGTAATAGTGGAAAAAGGAATGTCTCCAAATATAAACTAAACAGAATCATTCTGTGAAACTTCTTTCTGATCTGTGCATTCAGCTAACAGAGTTAAACCATAATTTTGATTGAGCAGATCTGAACACTCTTTCTGTAGAAAATGCAACTGGACATTTGGAGCGCTAGCAGAGTAGTAGTGGAAAAAGGAATATATTCAAATATAAACTACACAGAAGCATTCTGTGAAACTTCTTTCTGATCTGAGCATTCAGCTAACAGAGTTAAACCATTCTTTTGATTGAGCAGTTTTGAAACACTCTGTCTGTAGAAAATGCAACTGGACATTCGTAGCGCTACGTGGGTAATAGTGGAAAAAAGAATATGTTCAAATATAAACTACACAGAAGCATTGTATGAAACTTCTTTCTGTTCTGTGCATTAAACTAACAGAGTTGAACCTTACTTTTGATTGAGCCTTTCTGAAACACTCTTTCTGTAGAAACTGCAATTGGACATTCTGAGCGCTAAGAGGCCTCTATTGGGAAAAATAATATCTTCAAATAAAAACTACACAGAAGCATTGTGTGAAACTTATTTCTGATATGTTCATTAAGCTAACAGAGTTAAACCATACTTTTGATTGCGAAGTTCTGAACACTCTTTCTGTAGAAAATGCAAGTGGACATTCGGAGCGCTAAGAGGGTAATAGTGGAAAAAGGAATATATTCAAATATAAACTACACAGTAGCATTCTGTGAAAATTCTTTCTGTTCTATGCATTCAACTAACAGAGTTGAACCTTACTTTTGATTGAGCCGTTCTGAAACACTCTTTCTGTAGAAACTGCAATTGGACATGCTAAGCGATAAGAGGCCTACATTGGGAAAAAGAATATCTTCAAATAAAAACTACACAGATGCACTCTGTGAAACTTATTTCTGATCTGTAAATTCAGTTAACAGAGATAAAACATATTTTTGATTGAGCAGTTATGAAACACTCTTTTTGTAGAAAATGCAAGTGGAGATTCGGAGCGCTAAGTGGGTAATAGTGGAAAAAGGAATGTCTTCAAATATAAACTACACAGAATCATTCGGTGAAACTTCTTTCTGATCTGTGCATTCAGCTAACAGAGTTAAACCATACTTTTGATTGAGCAGATCTGAACACTCTTTCTGTTGAAAATGCAACTGGACCTTTGGAGCGCTAAGAGCGTAGTAGTGGAGAAAGGAATATATTCAAATATAAACTACACAGAAGCATTCTGTGAAACTTATTTCTGATCTGAGCATACAGCTAACAGAGTTAAACCATACTTTTGATTGAGCAGTTTTGAAACACTCTGTCTGTAGAAAATGCAACTGGACATTCGTAGCGCTAAGTGGGTAATAGTGGAAAAGAGAATATGTTCAAATATAAACTACACAGAAGCATTGTATGAAACTTCTTTCTGTTCTGTGCATTCAACTAACAGAGTTGAACCTTACTTTTGATTGAGCCGTTCTGAAACACTCTTTCTGTAGAAACTGCAATTGGACATTCTGAGCGCTAAGAGGCCTATATTGGGAAAAAGAATGTCTACAAATAAAAACTACACAGAAGAATTGTGTGAAACTTCTTTCTGTTCTGTTTGTTCAACTAAAAGAGTTGAACCTTAGTTTTGATTGAGCCGTTCTGAAACACTCTTTCTGTAGAAAATGCAAGTGGAGATTCGGAGCGCTAAGAGGGTAATAGTGGAAAAAGGAATGTCTCCAAATATAAACTACACAGAATCATTCTGTGAAACTTCTTTCTGATCTGTGCATTCAGCTAACAGAGTTAAACCATAATTTTGATTGAGCAGATCTGAACACTCTTTCTGTAGAAAATGCAACTGGACATTTGGAGCGCTAGCAGAGTAGTAGTGGAAAAAGGAATATATTCAAATATAAACTACACAGAAGCATTCTGTGAAACTTCTTTCTGATCTGAGCATTCAGCTAACAGAGTTAAACCATTCTTTTGATTGAGCAGTTTTGAAACACTCTGTCTGTAGAAAATGCAACTGGACATTCGTAGCGCTAAGTGGGTAATAGTGGAAAAAGAATATGTTCAAATATAAACTACACAGAAGCATTGTATGAAAATTCTTTCTGTTCTGTGCATTCAACTAACAGAGTTGAACCTTACTTTTGATTGAGCCTTTCTGAAACACTCTTTCTGTAGAAACTGCAATTGGAGATTCTGAGCGCTAAGAGGCCTCTATTGGGAAAAATAATATCTTCAAATAAAAACTACACAGAAGCATTGCGTGAAACTTATTTCTGATATGTTCATTAAGCTAACAGAGTTAAACCATACTTTTGATTGCGAAGTTCTGAACACTCTTTCTGTAGAAAATGCAAGTGGACATTCGGAGCGCTAAGAGGGTAATAGTGGAAAAAGGAATATATTCAAATATAAACTACACAGTAGCATTCTGTGAAAATTCTTTCTGTTCTGTGCATTCAACTAACAGAGTTGAACCTTACTTTTGATTGAGCCGTTCTGAAACACTCTTTCTGTAGAAACTGCAATTGGACATGCTAAGCGATAAGAGGCCTACATTGGGAAAAAGAATATCTTCAAATAAAAACTACACAGATGCACTCTGTGAAACTTATTTCTGATCTGTAAATTCAGTTAACAGAGATAAAACATATTTTTGATTGAGCAGTTATGAAACACTCTTTTTGTAGAAAATGCAAGTGGAGATTCGGAGCGCTAAGAGGGTAATAGTGGAAAAAGGAATGTCTTCAAATATAAACTACACAGAATCATTCGGTGAAACTTCTTTCTGATCTGTGCATTCAGCTAACAGAGTTAAACCATACTTTTGATTGAGTAGATCTGAACACTCTTTCTGTTGAAAATGCAACTGGACATTTGGAGCGGTAAGAGCGTAGTAGTGGAAAAAGGAATATATTCAAATATAAACTACACAGAAGCCTTCTGTGAAACTTCTTTCTGATCTGAGCATTCAGCTAACAGAGTTAAACCATACTTTTGATTGAGCAGTTTTGAAACACTCTGTCTGTAGAAAATGCAACTGGACATTCGTAGCGCTAAGTGGGTAATAGTGGAAAAAAGAATATGTTCAAATATAAACTACACAGAAGCATTGTATGAAACTTCTTTCTGTTCTGTGCACTCAACTAACAGAGTTGAACCTTACTTTTGATTGAGCCGTTCTGAAACACTCTTTCTGTAGAAACTGCAATTGGACATTCTGAGCGCTAAGAGGCCTATATTGGGAAAAAGAATGTCTACAAATAAAAACTACACAGAAGAATTGTGTGAAACTTCTTTCTGTTCTGTTTGTTCAACTAAAAGAGTTGAACCTTAGTTTTGATTGAGCCGTTCTGAAACACTCTTTCTGTAGAAAATGCAAGTGGAGATTCGGAGCGCTAAGAGGGTAATAGTGGAAAAAGGAATGTCTCCAAATATAAACTAAACAGAATCATTCTGTGAAACTTCTTTCTGATCTGTGCATTCAGCTAACAGAGTTAAACCATAATTTTGATTGAGCAGATCTGAACACTCTTTCTGTAGAAAATGCAACTGGACATTTGGAGCGCTAGCAGAGTAGTAGTGGAAAAAGGAATATATTCAAATATAAACTACACAGAAGCATTCTGTGAAACTTCTTTCTGATCTGAGCATTCAGCTAACAGAGTTAAACCATTCTTTTGATTGAGCAGTTTTGAAACACTCTGTCTGTAGAAAATGCAACTGGACATTCGTAGCGCTAAGTGGGTAATAGTGGAAAAACAATATGTTCAAATATAAACTACACAGAAGCATTGTATGAAAATTCTTTCTGTTCTGTGCATTCAACTAACAGAGTTGAACCTTACTTTTGATTGAGCCTTTCTGAAACACTCTTTCTGTAGAAACTGCAATTGGAGATTCTGAGCGCTAAGAGGCCTCTATTGGGAAAAATAATATCTTCAAATAAAAACTACACAGAAGCATTGTGTGAAACTTATTTCTGATATGTTCATTAAGCTAACAGAGTTAAACCATACTTTTGATTGCGCAGTTCTGAACACTCTTTCTGTAGAAAATGCAAGTGGACATTCGGAGCGCTAAGAGGGTAATAGTGGAAAAAGAATATATTCAAATATAAACTACACAGTAGAATTCTGTGAAAATTCTTTCTGTTCTGTGCATTCAACTAACAGAGTTGAACCTTACTTTTGATTGAGCCGTTCTGAAACACTCTTTCTGTAGAAACTGCAATTGGACATGCTAAGCGCTAAGAGGCCTACATTGGGAAAAAGAATATCTTCAAATAAAAACTACACAGATGCACTCTGTGAAACTTATTTCTGATCTGTAAATTCAGTTAACAGACATAAAACATATTTTTGATTGAGCAGTTATGAAACACTCTTTTTGTAGAAAATGCAAGTGGAGATTCGGAGTGCTAAGAGGGTAATAGTGGAAAAAGGAATGTCTTCAAATATAAACTACACAGAATCATTCGGTGAAACTTCTTTCCGATCTGTGCATTCAGCTAACAGAGTTAAACCATACTTTTGATTGAGCAGATCTGAACACTCTTTCTGTTGGAAATGCAACTGGACCTTTGGAGCGCTAAGAGCGTAGTAGTGGAGAAAGGAATATATTCAAATATAAACTACACAGAAGAATTCTGTGAAACTTCTTTCTGATCTGAGCATACAGCTAACAGAGTTAAACCATACTTTTGATTGAGCAGTTTTGAAACACTCTGTCTGTAGAAAATGCAACTGGACATTCGTAGCGCTAAGTGGGTAATAGTGGAAAAGAGAATATGTTCAAATATAAACTACACAGAAGCATTGTATGAAACTACTTTCTGTTCTGTGCATTCAACTAACAGAGTTGAACCTTACTTTTGATTGAGCCGTTCTGAAACACTCTTTCTGTAGAAACTGCAATTGGACATTCTGAGCGCTAAGAGGCCTATATTGGGAAAAAGAATGTCTACAAATAAAAACTACAGAGAAGAATTGTGTGAAACTTCTTTCTGTTCTGTTTGTTCAACTAAAAGAGTTGAACCTTAGTTTTGATTGAGCCGTTCTGAAACACTCTTTCTGTAGAAAATGCAAGTGGAGATTCGGAGCGCTAAGAGGGTAATAGTGGAAAAAGGAATGTCTCCAAATATAAACTACACAGAATCATTCTGTGAAACTTCTTTCTGATCTGTGCATTCAGCTAACAGAGTTAAACCATAATTTTGATTGAGCAGATCTGAACACTCTTTCTGTAGAAAATGCAACTGGACATTTGGAGCGCTAGCAGAGTAGTAGTGGAAAAGGGAATATATTCAAATATAAACTACACAGAAGCATTCTGTGAAACTTCTTTCTGATCTGAGCATTCAGCTAACAGAGTTAAACCATTCTTTTGATTGAGCAGTTTTGAAACACTCTGTCTGTAGAAAATGCAACTGGACATTCGTAGCGCTAAGTGGGTAATAGTGGAAAAAGAATATGTTCAAATATAAACTACACAGAAGCATTGTATGAAAATTCTTTCTGTTCTGTGCATTCAACTAACAGAGTTGAACCTTACTTTTGATTGAGCCTTTCTGAAACACTCTTTCTGTAGAAACTGCAATTGGAGATTCTGAGCGCTAAGAGGCCTCTATTGGGAAAAATAATATCTTCAAATAAAAACTACACAGAAGCATTGTGTGAAACTTATTTCTGATATGTTCATTAAGCTAACAGAGTTAAACCATACTTTTGATTGCGAAGTTCTGAACACTCTTTCTGTAGAAAATGCAAGTGGACATTCGGAGCGCTAAGAGGGTAATAGTGGAAAAAGGAATATATTCAAATATAAACTACACAGTAGCATTCTGTGAAAATTCTTTCTGTTCTGTGCATTCAAATAACAGAGTTGAACCTTACTTTTGATTGAGCCGTTCTGAAACACTCTTTCTGTAGAAACTGCAATTGGACATGCTAAGCGATAAGAGGCCTACATTGGGAAAAAGAATATCTTCAAATAAAAACTACACAGATGCACTCTGTGAAACTTATTTCTGATCTGTAAATTCAGTTAACAGAGATAAAACATATTTTTGATTGAGCAGTTATGAAACACTCTTTTTGTAGAAAATGCAAGTGGAGATTCGGAGCGCTAAGTGGGTAATAGTGGAAAAAGGAATGTCTTCAAATATAAACTACACAGAATCATTCGGTGAAACTTCTTTCTGATCTGTGCATTCAGCTAACAGAGTTAAACCATACTTTTGATTGAGCAGATCTGAACACTCTTTCTGTTGAAAATGCAACTGGACCTTTGGAGCGCTAAGAGCGTAGTAGTGGAGAAAGGAATATATTCAAATATAAACTACACAGAAGCATTCTGTGAAACTTATTTCTGATCTGAGCATACAGCTAACAGAGTTAAACCATACTTTTGATTGAGCAGTTTTGAAACACTCTGTCTGTAGAAAATGCAACTGGACATTCGAAGCGCTAAGTGGGTAATAGTGGAAAAGAGAATATGTTCAAATATAAACTACACAGAAGCATTGTATGAAACTTCTTTCTGTTCTGTGCATTCAACTAACAGAGTTGAACCTTACTTTTGATTGAGCCGTTCTGAAACACTCTTTCTGTAGAAACTGCAATTGGACATTCTGAGGGCTAAGAGGCCTATATTGGGAAAAAGAATGTCTACAAATAAAAACTACACAGAAGAATTGTGTGAAACTTCTTTCTGTTCTGTTTGTTCAACTAAAAGAGTTGAACCTTAGTTTTGATTGAGCCGTTCTGAAACACTCTTTCTGTAGAAAATGCAAGTGGAGATTCGGAGCGCTAAGAGGGTAATAGTGGAAAAAGGAATATATTAAAATATAAACTACACAGTAGCATTCTGTGAAAATTCTTTCTGTTCTGTGCATTCAACTAACAGAGTTGAACCTTACTTTTGATTGAGCCGTTCTGAAACACTCTTTCTGTAGAAACTGCAATTGGACATGCTAAGCGATAAGAGGCCTACATTGGGAAAAAGAATATCTTCAAATAAAAACTACACAGATGCACTCTGTGAAACTTATTTCTGATCTGTAAATTCAGTTAACAGAGATAAAACATATTTTTGATTGAGCAGTTATGAAACACTCTTTTTGTAGAAAATGCAAGTGGAGATTCGGAGCGCTAAGAGGGTAATAGTGGAAAAAGGAATGTCTTCAAATATAAACTACACAGAATCATTCGGTGAAACTTCTTTCTGATCTGTGCATTCAGCTAACAGAGTTAAACCATACTTTTGATTGAGTAGATCTGAACACTCTTTCTGTTGAAAATGCAACTGGACATTTGGAGCGGTAAGAGCGTAGTAGTGGAAAAAGGAATATATTCAAATATAAACTACACAGAAGCCTTCTGTGAAACTTCTTTCTGATCTGAGCATTCAGCTAACAGAGTTAAACCATACTTTTGATTGAGCAGTTTTGAAACACTCTGTCTGTAGAAAATGCAACTGGACATTCGTAGCGCTAAGTGGGTAATAGTGGAAAAAAGAATATGTTCAAATATAAACTACACAGAAGCATTGTATGAAACTTCTTTCTGTTCTGTGCACTCAACTAACAGAGTTGAACCTTACTTTTGATTGAGCCGTTCTGAAACACTCTTTCTGTAGAAACTGCAATTGGACATTCTGAGCGCTAAGAGGCCTATATTGGGAAAAAGAATGTCTACAAATAAAAACTACACAGAAGAATTGTGTGAAACTTCTTTCTGTTCTGTTTGTTCAACTAAAAGAGTTGAACCTTAGTTTTGATTGAGCCGTTCTGAAACACTCTTTCTGTAGAAAATGCAAGTGGAGATTCGGAGCGCTAAGAGGGTAATAGTGGAAAAAGGAATGTCTCCAAATATAAACTAAACAGAATCATTCTGTGAAACTTCTTTCTGATCTGTGCATTCAGCTAACAGAGTTAAACCATAATTTTGATTGAGCAGATCTGAACACTCTTTCTGTAGAAAATGCAACTGGACATTTGGAGCGCTAGCAGAGTAGTAGTGGAAAAAGGAATATATTCAAATATAAACTACACAGAAGCATTCTGTGAAACTTCTTTCTGATCTGAGCATTCAGCTAACAGAGTTAAACCATTCTTTTGATTGAGCAGTTTTGAAACACTCTGTCTGTAGAAAATGCAACTGGACATTCGTAGCGCTAAGTGGGTAATAGTGGAAAAACAATATGTTCAAATATAAACTACACAGAAGCATTGTATGAAAATTCTTTCTGTTCTGTGCATTCAACTAACAGAGTTGAACCTTACTTTTGATTGAGCCTTTCTGAAACACTCTTTCTGTAGAAACTGCAATTGGAGATTCTGAGCGCTAAGAGGCCTCTATTGGGAAAAATAATATCTTCAAATAAAAACTACACAGAAGCATTGTGTGAAACTTATTTCTGATATGTTCATTAAGCTAACAGAGTTAAACCATACTTTTGATTGCGCAGTTCTGAACACTCTTTCTGTAGAAAATGCAAGTGGACATTCGGAGCGCTAAGAGGGTAATAGTGGAAAAAGAATATATTCAAATATAAACTACACAGTAGAATTCTGTGAAAATTCTTTCTGTTCTGTGCATTCAACTAACAGAGTTGAACCTTACTTTTGATTGAGCCGTTCTGAAACACTCTTTCTGTAGAAACTGCAATTGGACATGCTAAGCGCTAAGAGGCCTACATTGGGAAAAAGAATATCTTCAAATAAAAACTACACAGATGCACTCTGTGAAACTTATTTCTGATCTGTAAATTCAGTTAACAGACATAAAACATATTTTTGATTGAGCAGTTATGAAACACTCTTTTTGTAGAAAATGCAAGTGGAGATTCGGAGTGCTAAGAGGGTAATAGTGGAAAAAGGAATGTCTTCAAATATAAACTACACAGAATCATTCGGTGAAACTTCTTTCCGATCTGTGCATTCAGCTAACAGAGTTAAACCATACTTTTGATTGAGCAGATCTGAACACTCTTTCTGTTGGAAATGCAACTGGACCTTTTGAGCGCTAAGAGCGTAGTAGTGGAGAAAGGAATATATTCAAATATAAACTACACAGAAGAATTCTGTGAAACTTCTTTCTGATCTGAGCATACAGCTAACAGAGTTAAACCATACTTTTGATTGAGCAGTTTTGAAACACTCTGTCTGTAGAAAATGCAACTGGACATTCGTAGCGCTAAGTGGGTAATAGTGGAAAAGAGAATATGTTCAAATATAAACTACACAGAAGCATTGTATGAAACTACTTTCTGTTCTGTGCATTCAACTAACAGAGTTGAACCTTACTTTTGATTGAGCCGTTCTGAAACACTCTTTCTGTAGAAACTGCAATTGGACATTCTGAGCGCTAAGAGGCCTATATTGGGAAAAAGAATGTCTACAAATAAAAACTACAGAGAAGAATTGTGTGAAACTTCTTTCTGTTCTGTTTGTTCAACTAAAAGAGTTGAACCTTAGTTTTGATTGAGCCGTTCTGAAACACTCTTTCTGTAGAAAATGCAAGTGGAGATTCGGAGCGCTAAGAGGGTAATAGTGGAAAAAGGAATGTCTCCAAATATAAACTACACAGAATCATTCTGTGAAACTTCTTTCTGATCTGTGCATTCAGCTAACAGAGTTAAACCATAATTTTGATTGAGCAGATCTGAACACTCTTTCTGTAGAAAATGCAACTGGACATTTGGAGCGCTAGCAGAGTAGTAGTGGAAAAAGGAATATATTCAAATATAAACTACACAGAAGCATTCTGTGAAACTTCTTTCTGATCTGAGCATTCAGCTAACAGAGTTAAACCATTCTTTTGATTGAGCAGTTTTGAAACACTCTGTCTGTAGAAAATGCAACTGGACATTCGTAGCGCTAAGTGGGTAATAGTGGAAAAAGAATATGTTCAAATATAAACTACACAGAAGCATTGTATGAAAATTCTTTCTGTTCTGTGCATTCAACTAACAGAGTTGAACCTTACTTTTGATTGAGCCTTTCTGAAACACTCTTTCTGTAGAAACTGCAATTGGAGATTCTGAGCGCTAAGAGGCCTCTATTGGGAAAAATAATATCTTCAAATAAAAACTACACAGAAGCATTGTGTGAAACTTATTTCTGATATGTTCATTAAGCTAACAGAGTTAAACCATACTTTTGATTGCGAAGTTCTGAACACTCTTTCTGTAGAAAATGCAAGTGGACATTCGGAGCGCTAAGAGGGTAATAGTGGAAAAAGGAATATATTCAAATATAAACTACACAGTAGCATTCTGTGAAAATTCTTTCTGTTCTGTGCATTCAACTAACAGAGTTGAACCTTACTTTTGATTGAGCCGTTCTGAAACACTCTTTCTGTAGAAACTGCAATTGGACATGCTAAGCGATAAGAGGCCTACATTGGGAAAAAGAATATCTTCAAATAAAAACTACACAGATGCACTCTGTGAAACTTATTTCTGATCTGTAAATTCAGTTAACAGAGATAAAACATATTTTTGATTGAGCAGTTATGAAACACTCTTTTTGTAGAAAATGCAAGTGGAGATTCGGAGCGCTAAGTGGGTAATAGTGGAAAAAGGAATGTCTTCAAATATAAACTACACAGAATCATTCGGTGAAACTTCTTTCTGATCTGTGCATTCAGCTAACAGAGTTAAACCATACTTTTGATTGAGCAGATCTGAACACTCTTTCTGTTGAAAATGCAACTGGACCTTTGGAGCGCTAAGAGCGTAGTAGTGGAGAAAGGAATATATTCAAATATAAACTACACAGTAGCATTCTGTGAAAATTCTTTCTGTTCTGTGCATTCAACTAACAGAGTTGAACCTTACTTTTGATTGAGCCGTTCTGAAACACTCTTTCTGTAGAAACTGCAATTGGACATTCTGAGCGCTAAGAGGCCTATATTGGGAAAAAGAATGTCTACAAATAAAAACTACACAGAAGAATTGTGTGAAACTTCTTTCTGTTCTGTTTGTTCAACTAAAAGAGTTGAACCTTAGTTTTGATTGAGCCGTTCTGAAACACTCTTTCTGTAGAAAATGCAAGTGGAGATTCGGAGCGCTAAGAGGGTAATAGTGGAAAAAGGAATATATTCAAATATAAACTACACAGTAGCATTCTGTGAAAATTCTTTCTGTTCTGTGCATTCAACTAACAGAGTTGAACCTTACTTTTGATTGAGCCGTTCTGAAACACTCTTTCTGTAGAAACTGCAATTGGACATGCTAAGCGATAAGAGGCCTACATTGGGAAAAAGAATATCTTCAAATAAAAACTACACAGATGCACTCTGTGAAACTTATTTCTGATCTGTAAATTCAGTTAACAGAGATAAAACATATTTTTGATTGAGCAGTTATGAAACACTCTTTTTGTAGAAAATGCAAGTGGAGATTCGGAGCGCTAAGAGGGTAATAGTGGAAAAAGGAATGTCTTCAAATATAAACTACACAGAATCATTCGGTGAAACTTCTTTCTGATCTGTGCATTCAGCTAACAGAGTTAAACCATACTTTTGATTGAGTAGATCTGAACACTCTTTCTGTTGAAAATGCAACTGGACATTTGGAGCGGTAAGAGCGTAGTAGTGGAAAAAGGAATATATTCAAATATAAACTACACAGAAGCCTTCTGTGAAACTTCTTTCTGATCTGAGCATTCAGCTAACAGAGTTAAACCATACTTTTGATTGAGCAGTTTTGAAACACTCTGTCTGTAGAAAATGCAACTGGACATTCGTAGCGCTAAGTGGGTAATAGTGGAAAAAAGAATATGTTCAAATATAAACTACACAGAAGCATTGTATGAAACTTCTTTCTGTTCTGTGCACTCAACTAACAGAGTTGAACCTTACTTTTGATTGAGCCGTTCTGAAACACTCTTTCTGTAGAAACTGCAATTGGACATTCTGAGCGCTAAGAGGCCTATATTGGGAAAAAGAATGTCTACAAATAAAAACTACACAGAAGAATTGTGTGAAACTTCTTTCTGTTCTGTTTGTTCAACTAAAAGAGTTGAACCTTAGTTTTGATTGAGCCGTTCTGAAACACTCTTTCTGTAGAAAATGCAAGTGGAGATTCGGAGCGCTAAGAGGGTAATAGTGGAAAAAGGAATGTCTCCAAATATAAACTAAACAGAATCATTCTGTGAAACTTCTTTCTGATCTGTGCATTCAGCTAACAGAGTTAAACCATAATTTTGATTGAGCAGATCTGAACACTCTTTCTGTAGAAAATGCAACTGGACATTTGGAGCGCTAGCAGAGTAGTAGTGGAAAAAGGAATATATTCAAATATAAACTACACAGAAGCATTCTGTGAAACTTCTTTCTGATCTGAGCATTCAGCTAACAGAGTTAAACCATTCTTTTGATTGAGCAGTTTTGAAACACTCTGTCTGTAGAAAATGCAACTGGACATTCGTAGCGCTAAGTGGGTAATAGTGGAAAAACAATATGTTCAAATATAAACTACACAGAAGCATTGTATGAAAATTCTTTCTGTTCTGTGCATTCAACTAACAGAGTTGAACCTTACTTTTGATTGAGCCTTTCTGAAACACTCTTTCTGTAGAAACTGCAATTGGAGATTCTGAGCGCTAAGAGGCCTCTATTGGGAAAAATAATATCTTCAAATAAAAACTACACAGAAGCATTGTGTGAAACTTATTTCTGATATGTTCATTAAGCTAACAGAGTTAAACCATACTTTTGATTGCGCAGTTCTGAACACTCTTTCTGTAGAAAATGCAAGTGGACATTCGGAGCGCTAAGAGGGTAATAGTGGAAAAAGAATATATTCAAATATAAACTACACAGTAGCATTCTGTGAAAATTCTTTCTGTTCTGTGCATTCAACTAACAGAGTTGAACCTTACTTTTGATTGAGCCGTTCTGAAACACTCTTTCTGTAGAAACTGCAATTGGACATGCTAAGCGCTAAGAGGCCTACATTGGGAAAAAGAATATCTTCAAATAAAAACTACACAGATGCACTCTGTGAAACTTATTTCTGATCTGTAAATTCAGTTAACAGACATAAAACATATTTTTGATTGAGCAGTTATGAAACACTCTTTTTGTAGAAAATGCAAGTGGAGATTCGGAGTGCTAAGAGGGTAATAGTGGAAAAAGGAATGTCTTCAAATATAAACTACACAGAATCATTCGGTGAAACTTCTTTCCGATCTGTGCATTCAGCTAACAGAGTTAAACCATACTTTTGATTGAGTAGATCTGAACACTCTTTCTGTTGAAAATGCAACTGGACATTTGGAGCGGTAAGAGCGTAGTAGTGGAAAAAGGAATATATTCAAATATAAACTACACAGAAGCCTTCTGTGAAACTTCTTTCTGATCTGAGCATTCAGCTAACAGAGTTAAACCATACTTTTGATTGAGCAGTTTTGAAACACTCTGTCTGTAGAAAATGCAACTGGACATTCGTAGCGCTAAGTGGGTAATAGTGGAAAAGAGAATATGTTCAAATATAAACTACACAGAAGCATTGTATGAAACTTCTTTCTGTTCTGTGCACTCAACTAACAGAGTTGAACCTTACTTTTGATTGAGCCGTTCTGAAACACTCTTTCTGTAGAAACTGCAATTGGACATTCTGAGCGCTAAGAGGCCTATATTGGGAAAAAGAATGTCTACAAATAAAAACTACACAGAAGAATTGTGTGAAACTTCTTTCTGTTCTGTTTGTTCAACTAAAAGAGTTGAACCTTAGTTTTGATTGAGCCGTTCTGAAACACTCTTTCTGTAGAAAATGCAAGTGGAGATTCTGAGCGCTAAGAGGGTAATAGTGGAAAAAGGAATGTCTCCAAATATAAACTACACAGAATCATTCTGTGAAACTTCTTTCTGATCTGTGCATTCAGCTAACAGAGTTAAACCATACTTTTGATTGAGCAGATCTGAACACTCTTTCTGTAGAAAATGCAACTGGACATTTGGAGCGCTAAGAGAGTAGTAGTGGAAAAAGGAATATATTCAAATATAAACTACACAGAAGCATTCTGTGAAACTTCTTTCTGATCTGAGCATTCAGCTAACAGAGTTAAACCATACTTTTGATTGAGCAGTTTTGAAACACTCTGTCTGTAGAAAATGCAACTGGACATTCGTAGCGCTAAGTGGGTAATAGTGGAAAAAAGAATATGTTCAAATATAAACTATACAGAAGCATTGTATGAAACTTCTTTCTGTTCTGTGCATTCAACTAACAGAGTTGAACCTTACATTTGATTGAGCCTTTCTGAAACACTCTTTCTGTAGAAACTGCAATTGGACATTCTGAGCGCTAAGAGGCCTCTATTGGGAAAAATAATATCTTCAAATAAAAACTACACAGAAGCATTGTGTGAAACTTATTTCTGATATGTTCATTAAGCTAACAGAGTTAAACCATACTTTTGATTGCGCAGTTCTGAACACTCTTTCTGTAGAAAATGCAAGTGGACATTCGGAGCGCTAAGAGGGTAATAGTGGAAAAAGGAATATATTCAAATATAAACTACACAGAATCATTCGGTGAAACTTCTTTCTGATCTGTGCATTCAGCTAACAGAGTTAAACCATACTTTTGATTGAGCAGATCTGAACTCTCTTTCTGTTGAAAATGCAACTGGACATTTGGAGCGCTAAGAGCGTAGTAGTGGAAAAAGGAATATATTCAAATATAAACTACACAGAAGCATTCTGTGAAACTTCTTTCTGATCTGAGCATACAGCTAACAGAGTTAAACCATACTTTTGATTGAGCAGTTTTGAAACACTCTGTCTGTAGAAAATGCAACTGGACATTCGTAGCGCCAAGTGGGTAATACTGGAAAAGAGAATATGTTCAAATATAAACTACACAGAAGCATTGTATGAAACTTCTTTCTGTTCTGTGCATTCAACTAACAGAGTTGAACCTTACTTTTGATTGAGCCGTTCTGAAACACTCTTTCTGTAGAAACTGCAATTGGACATTCTGAGCGCTAAGAGGCCTATATTGGGAAAAAGAATGTCTACAAATAAAAACTACACAGAAGAATTGTGTGAAACTTCTTTCTGTTCTGTTTGTTCAACTAAAAGAGTTGAACCTTAGTTTTGATTGAGCCGTTCTGAAACACTCTTTCTGTAGAAAATGCAAGTGGAGATTCGGAGCGCTAAGAGGGTAATAGTGGAAAAAGGAATGTCTCCAAATATAAACTACACAGAATCATTCTGTGAAACTTCTTTCTGATCTGTGCATTCAGCTAACAGAGTTAAACCATAATTTTGATTGAGCACATCTGAACACTCTTTCTGTAGAAAATGCAACTGGACATTTGGAGCGCTAGCAGAGTAGTAGTGGAAAAAGGAATATATTCAAATATAAACTACACAGAAGCATTCTGTGAAACTTCTTTCTGATCTGAGCATTCAGCTAACAGAGTTAAACCATACTTTTGATTGAGCAGTTTTCAAACACTCTGTCTGTAGAAAATGCAACTGGACATTCGTAGCGCTAAGTGGGTAATAGTGGAAAACAGAATATGTTCAAATATAAACTACACAGAAGCATTGTATGAAACTTCTTTCTGTTCTGTGCACTCAACTAACAGAGTTGAACCTTACTTTTGATTGAGCCGTTCTGAAACACTCTTTCTGTAGAAACTGCAATTGGACATTCTGAGCGCTAAGAGGCCTATATTGGGAAAAAGAATGTCTACAAATAAAAACTACACAGAAGAATTGTGTGAAACTTCTTTCTGTTCTGTTTGTTCAACTAAAAGAGTTGAACCTTAGTTTTGATTGAGCCGTTCTGAAACACTCTTTCTGTAGAAAATGCAAGTGGAGATTCGGAGCGCTAAGAGGGTAATAGTGGAAAAAGGAATGTCTCCAAATATAAACTACACAGAATCATTCTGTGAAACTTCTTTCTGATCTGTGCATTCAGCTAACAGAGTTAAACCATACTTTTGATTGAGTAGATCTGAACACTCTTTCTGTAGATAATGCAACTGGACATTTGGAGCGCTAAGAGAATAGTAGTGGAAAAAGGAATATATTCAAATATAAACTACACAGAAGCATTCTGTGAAACTTCTTTCTGATCTGAGCATTCAGCTAACAGAGTTAAACCATACTTTTGATTGAGCAGTTTTGAAACACTGTGTCTGTAGAAAATGCAACTGGACATTCGTAGCGCTAAGTGGGTAATAGTGGAAAAAAGAATATGTTCAAATATAAACTACACAGAAGCATTGTATGAAACTTCTTTCTGTTCTGTGCATTCAACTAACAGAGTTGAACCTTACTTTTGATTGAGCCTTTCTGAAACACTCTTTCTGTAGAAACTGCAATTGGACATTCTGAGCGCTAAGAGGCCTCTATTCGGAAAAATAATATCTTCAAATAAAAACTACACAGAAGCATTGTGTGAAACTTATTTCTGATATGTTCATTAAGCTAACAGAGTTAAACCATACTTTTGATTGCGCAGTTCTGAACACTCTTTCTGTAGAAAATGCAAGTGGACATTCGGAGCGCTAAGAGGGTAATAGTGGAAAAAGGAATATATTCAAATATAAACTACACAGTAGCATTCTGTGAAAATTCTTTCTGTTCTGTGCATTCAACTAACAGAGTTGAACCTTACTTTTGATTGAGCCGTTCTGAAACACTCTTTCTGTAGAAACTGCAATTGGACATGCTAAGCGCTAAGAGGCCTACATTGGGAAAAACAATATCTTCAAATAAAAACTACACAGATGCATTCTGTGAAACTTATTTCTGATCTGTAAATTCAGTTAACAGAGATAAAACATATTTTTGATTGAGCAGTTATGAAACACTCTTTTTGTAGAAAATGCAAGTGGAGATTCGGAGCGCTAAGAGGGTAATAGTGGAAAAAGGAATGTCTTCAAATATAAACTACACAGAATCATTCGGTGAAACTTCTTTCTGATCTGTGCATTCAGCTAACAGAGTTAAACCATACTTTTGATTGAGCAGATCTGAACACTCTTTCTGTAGAAAATGCAACTGGACATGCTAAGCGCTAAGAGGCCTACATTGGGAAAAAGAATATCTTCAAATAAAAACTACACAGATGCATTCTGTGAAACTTATTTCTGATCTGTAAATTCAGTTAACAGAGATAAAACATATTTTTGATTGAGCAGTTATGAAACACCCTTTTTGTAGAAAATGCAAGTGGAGATTCGGAGCGCTAAGTGGGTAATAGTGGAAAAAGGAATGTCTTCAGATATAAACTACACAGAATCATTCGGTGAAACTTCTTTCTGATCTGTGCATTCAGTTAACAGAGTTAAACCATACTTTTGATTGAGCAGATCTGAACACTCTTTCTGTAGAAAATGCAACTGGACATTTGGAGCGCTAAGAGCGTAGTAGTGGAAAAAGGAATATGTTCAAATATAAACTACACAGAAGCATTCTGTGAAACTTCTTTCTGATCTGAGCATTCAGCTAACAAAGTTAAACCATACTTTTGATTGAGCAGTTTTGAAACACTCTGTCTGTAGAAAATGCAACTGGACATTCGTAGCGCTAAGTGGGTAATAGTGGAAAAGAGAATATGTTCAAATATAAACTACACAGAAGCATTGTATGAAACTTCTTTCTGTTCTGTGCATTCAACTAACAGAGTTGACCCTTACTTTTGATTGAGCCGTTCTGAAACACTCTTTCTGTAGAAACTGCAATTGGACATTCTGAGCGCTAAGAGGCCTATATTGGGAAAAATAACGTCTACAAAAAAAAACTACACAGAAGAATTGTGTGAAACTTCTTTCTGTTCTGTTTGTTCAACTAAAAGAGTTGAACCTTAGTTTTGATTGAGCCGTACTGTAACAGTCTTTCTGTAGAAAATGCAAGTGGACATTCGGAGCGCTAAGAGGGTAATAGTGGAAAATGGAATGTCTCCAAATATAAACTACACAGAATCATTCTGTGAAACTTCTTTCTGATCTCTGCATTCAGCTAACAGAGTTAAACCATACTTTTGATTGAGCAGATCTGAACACTCTTTCTGTAGAAAATGCAACTGGACATTTGGAGCGCTAAGAGCGTAGTAGTGGAAAAAGGAGTATGTTCAAATATAAACTACACAGAAGCATTCTGTGAAACTTCTTTCTGATCTGAGCATTCAGCTAACAGAGTTAAACCATACTTTTGATTGAGCAGTTTTGAAACACTCTGTCTGTAGAAAATGCAACTGGACATTCGTAGCGCTAAGTGGGTAATAGTGGAAAAAAGAATATGTTCAAATATAAACTACACAGAAGCATTGTATGAAACTTCTTTCTGTTCTGTGCATTCAACTAACAGAGTTGAACCTTACTTTTGATTGAGCCTTTCTGAAACACTCTTTCTGTAGAAACTGCAATTGGACATTCTGAGCGCTAAGAGGCCTCTATTGGGAAAAATAATATCTTCAAATAAAAACTACACAGAAGCATTGTGTGAAACTTATTTCTGATCTGAGCATACAGCTAACAGAGTTAAACCATACTTTTGATTGCGCAGTTCTGAACACTCTTTCTGTAGAAAATGCAAGTGGACATTCGGAGCGCTAAGAGCGTAATAGTGGAAAAAGGAATATATTCAAATATAAACTACACAGTAGCATTCTGTGAAAATTCTTTCTGTTCTGTGCATTCAACTAACAGAGTTGAACCTTACTTTTGATTGAGCCGTTCTGAAACACTCTTTCTGTAGAAACTGCAATTGGACATGCTAAGCGCTAAGAGGCCTACATTGGGAAAAAGAATATCTTCCAATAAAAACTACACAGATGCATTCTGTGGAACTTATTTCTGATCTGTAAATTCAGTTAACAGATATAAAACATATTTTTGATTGAGCAGTTATGAAACACACTTTTTGTAGAACATGCAAGTGGAGATTCAGAGCGCTAAGAGGGTAACAGTGGAAAAAGGAATGTCTTCAAATATAAACTACACAGAATCATTCGGTGAAACTTCTTTCTGATCTGTGCATTCAGCTAACAGAGTTAAACCATACTTTTGATTGAGCAGGTCTGAACACTCTTTCTGTAGAAAATTCAACTGGACATTTGGAGCGCTAAGAGCGTAGTAGTGGAAAAAGGAATATATTCAAATATAAACTACACAGAAGCATTCTGTGAAACTTCTTTCTGATCTGAGCATTCAGCTAACAGAGTTAAACCATACTTTTGATTGAGCAGTTTTGAAACACTCTGTCTGTAGAAAATGCAACTGGACATTCGTAGCGCTAAGTGGGTAATAGTGGAAAAAAGAATATGTTCAAATATAAACTACACAGAACCATTGTATGAAACTTCTTTCTGTTCTGTGCATTCAACTAACAGAGTTGAACCTTACTTTTGATTGAGCCGTTCTGAAACACTCTTTCTGTAGAAAATGCAATTGGACATTCTGAGCGCTAAGAGGCCTATATTGGGAAAAAGAATGTCTACAAATAAAAACTACACAGAAGAATTGTGTGAAACTTCTTTCTGTTCTGTTTGTTCAACTAAAAGAGTTGAACCTTAGTTTTGATTGAGCCATTCTGAAACACTCTTTCTGTAGAAAATGCAAGTGGAGATTCGGAGCGCTAAGAGGGTAATAGTGGAAAAAGGAATGTCTCCAAATATAAACTACACAGAATCATTCTGTGAAACTTCTTTCTGATCTGTGCATTCAGCTAACAGAGTTAAACCATACTTTTGATTGAGCAGATCTGAACACTCTTTCTGTAGAAAATGCAACTGGACATTTGGAGCGTTAAGAGAGTAGTAATGGAAAAAGGAATATATTCAAATATAAACTACACAGAAGCATTCTGTGAAACTTGTTTCTGATCTGAGCATTCAGCTAACAGAGTTAAACCATACTTTTGATTGAGCAGTTTTGAAACACTCTGTCTGTAGAAAATGCAACTGGACATTCGTAGCGCTAAGTGGGTAATAGTGGAAAAAAGAATATGTTCAAATATAAACTACACAGAAGCATTGTATGAAACTTCTTTCTGTTCTGTGCATTCAACTAACAGAGTTGAACCTTACTTTTGATTGAGCCTTTCTGAAACACTCTTTCTGTAGAAACTGCAATTGGACATTCTGAGCGCTAAGAGGCCTCTATTGGGAAAAATAATATCTTCAAATAAAAACTACACAGAAGCATTGTGTGAAACTTATTTCTGATCTGAGCATACAGCTAACAGAGTTAAACCATACTTTTGATTGCGCAGTTCTGAACACTCTTTCTGTAGAAAATGCAAGTGGACATTCGGAGCGCAAAGAGGGTAATAGTGGAAAAAGGAATATATTCAAATATAAACTACACAGTAGCATTCTGTGAAAATTCTTTCTGTTCTGTGCATTCAACTAACAGTGTTGAACCTTACATTTGATTGAGCCGTTCTGAAACACTCTTTCTGTAGTAACTGCAATTGGACATGCTAAGCGCTAAGAGGCCTACATTGGGAAAAAGAATATCTTCAAATAAAAACTACACAGATGCATTCTGTGAAACTTATTTCTGATCTGTAAATTCAGTTAACAGATATAAAACATATTTTTGATTGAGCAGTTATGAAACACTCTTTTTGTAGAAAATGCAAGTGGAGATTCGGAGCGCTAAGAGGGTAACAGTGGAAAAAGGAATGTCTTCAAATATAAACTACACAGAATCATTCGGTGAAACTTCTTTCTGATCTGTGCATTCAGCTAACAGAGTTAAACCATACTTTTGATTGAGCAGGTCTGAACACTCTTTCTGTAGAAAATGCAACTGGACATTTGGAGCGCTAAGAGCGTAGTAGTGGAAAAAGGAGTATGTTCATATATAAACTACACAGAAGCATTCTGTGAAACTTCTTTCTGATCTGAGCATTCAGCTAACAGAGTTAAACCATACTTTTGATTGAGCAGTTTTGAAACACTCTGTCTGTAGAAAATGCAACTGGACATTCGTAGCGCTAAGTGGGTAATAGTGGAAAAAAGAATATGTTCAAATATAAACTACACAGAAGCATTGTATGAAACTTCTTTCTGTTCTGTGCATTCAACTAACAGAGTTGAACCTTACTTTTGATTGAGCCTTTCTGAAACACTCTTTCTGTAGAAACTGCAATTGGACATTCTGAGCGCTAAGAGGCCTCTATTGGGAAAAATAATATCTTCAAATAAAAACTACACAGAAGCATTGTGTGAAACTTATTTCTGATCTGAGCATACAGCTAACAGAGTTAAACCATACTTTTGATTGCGCAGTTCTGAACACTCTTTCTGTAGAAAATGCAAGTGGACATTCGGAGCGCAAAGAGGGTAATAGTGGAAAAAGGAATATATTCAAATATAAACTACACAGTAGCATTCTGTGAAAATTCTTTCTGTTCTGTGCATTCAACTAACAGAGTTGAACCTTACTTTTGATTGAGCCGTTCTGAAACACTCTTTCTGTAGTAACTGCAATTGGACATGCTAAGCGCTAAGAGGCCTACATTGGGAAAAAGAATATCTTCAAATAAAAACTACACAGATGCATTCTGTGAAACTTATTTCTGATCTGTAAATTCAGTTAACAGATATAAAACATATTTTTGATTGAGCAGTTATGAAACACTCTTTTTGTAGAAAATGCAAGTGGAGATTCGGAGCGCTAAGAGGGTAACAGTGGAAAAAGGAATGTCTTCAAATATAAACTACACAGAATCATTCGGTGAAACTTCTTTCTGATCTGTGCATTCAGCTAACAGAGTTAAACCATACTTTTGATTGAGCAGGTCTGAACACTCTTTCTGTAGAAAATTCAACTGGACATTTGGAGCGCTAAGAGCGTAGTAGTGGAAAAAGGAATATATTCAAATATAAACTACACAGAAGCATTCTGTGAAACTTCTTTCTGATCTGAGCATTCAGCTAACAGAGTTAAACCATACTTTTGATTGAGCAGTTTTGAAACACTCTGTCTGTAGAAAATGCAACTGGACATTCGTAGCGCTAAGTGGGTAATAGTGGAAAAAAGAATATGTTCAAATATAAACTACACAGAACCATTGTATGAAACTTCTTTCTGTTCTGTGCATTCAACTAACAGAGTTGAACCTTACTTTTGATTGAGCCGTTCTGAAACACTCTTTCTGTAGAAAATGCAATTGGACATTCTGAGCGCTAAGAGGCCTATATTGGGAAAAAGAATGTCTACAAATAAAAACTACACAGAAGAATTGTGTGAAACTACTTTCTGTTCTGTTTGTTCAACTAAAAGACTTGAACCTTAGTTTTGATTGAGCCATTCTGAAACACTCTTTCTGTAGAAAATGCAAGTGGAGATTCGGAGCGCTAAGAGGGTAATAGTGGAAAAAGGAATGTCTCCAAATATAAACTACACAGAATCATTCTGTGAAACTTCTTTCTGATCTGTGCATTCAGCTAACAGAGTTAAACCATACTTTTGATTGAGCAGATCTGAACACTCTTTCTGTAGAAAATGCAACTGGACATTTGGAGCGCTAAGAGAGTAGTAGTGGAAAAAGGAATATATTCAAATATAAACTACACAGAAGCATTCTGTGAAACTTCTTTCTGATCTGAGCATTCAGCTAACAGAGTTAAACCATACTTTTGATTGAGCAGTTTTGAAACACTCTGTCTGTAGAAAATGCAACTGGACATTCGTAGCGCTAAGTGGGTAATAGTGGAAAAAAGAATATGTTCAAATATAAACTACACAGAAGCATTGTATGAAACTTCTTTCTGTTCTGTGCATTCAACTAACAGAGTTGAACCTTACTTTTGATTGAGCCTTTCTGAAACACTCTTTCTGTAGAAACTGCAATTGGACATTCTGAACGCTAAGAGGCCTCTACTGGGAAAAATAATATCTTCAAATAAAAACTACACAGAAGCATTGTGTGAAACTTATTTCTGATCTGAGCATACAGCTAACAGAGTTAAACCATACTTTTGATTGCGCAGTTCTGAACACTCTTTCTGTAGAAAATGCAAGTGGACATTCGGAGCGCAAAGAGGGTAATAGTGGAAAAAGGAATATATTCAAATAAAAACTACACAGTAGCATTCTGTGAAAATTCTTTCTGTTCTGTGCATTCAACTAACAGAGTTGAACCTTACTTTTGATTGAGCCGTTCTGAAACACTCTTTCTGTAGTAACTGCAATTGGACATGCTAAGCGCTAAGAGGCCTACATTGGGAAAAAGAATATCTTCAAATAAAAACTACACAGATGCATTCTGTGAAACTTATTTCTGATCTGTAAATTCAGTTAACAGATATAAAACATATTTTTGATTGAGCAGTTATGAAACACTCTTTTTGTAGAAAATGCAAGTGGAGATTCGGAGCGCTAAGAGGGTAACAGTGGAAAAAGGAATGTCTTCAAATATAAACTACACAGAATCATTCGGTGAAACTTCTTTCTGATCTGTGCATTCAGCTAACAAAGTTAAACCATACTTTTGATTGAGCAGGTCTGAACACTCTTTCTGTAGAAAATTCAACTGGACATTTGGAGCGCTAAGAGCGTAGTAGTGGAAAAAGGAATATATTCAAATATAAACTACACAGAAGCATTCTGTGAAACTTCTTTCTGATCTGAGCATTCAGCTAAAAGAGTTAAACCATACTTTTGATTGAGCAGTTTTGAAACACTCTGTCTGTAGAAAATGCAACTGGACATTCGTAGCGCTAAGTGGGTAATAGTGGAAAAAAGAATATGTTCAAATATAAACTACACAGAAGCATTGTATGAAACTTCTTTCTGTTCTGTGCATTCAACTAACAGAGTTGAACCTTACTTTTGATTGAGCCTTTCTGAAACACTCTTTCTGTAGAAACTGCAATTGGACATTCTGAGCGCTAAGAGGCCTCTATTGGGAAAAATAATATCTTCAAATAAAAACTACACAGAAGCATTGTGTGAAACTTATTTCTGATCTGAGCATACAGCTAACAGAGTTAAACCATACTTTTGATTGCGCAGTTCTGAACACTCTTTCTGTAGAAAATGCAAGTGGACATTCGGAGCGCTAAGAGGGTAATAGTGGAAAAAGGAATATATTCAAATATAAACTACACAGTAGCATTCTGTGAAAATTCTTTCTGTTCTGTGCATTCAACTAACAGAGTTGAACCTTACTTTTGATTGAGCCGTTCTGAAACACTCTTTCTGTAGTAACTGCAATTGGACATGCTAAGCACTAAGAGGCCTACATTGGGAAAAAGAATATCTTCAAATAAAAACTACACAGATGCATTCTGTGAAACTTATTTCTGATCTGTAAATTCAGTTAACAGATATAAAACATATTTTTCATTGAGCAGTTATGAAACACTCTTTTTGTAGAAAATGCAAGTGGAGATTCGGAGCGCTAAGAGGGTAACAGTGGAAAAAGGAATGTCTTCAAATATAAACTACACAGAATCATTCGGTGAAACTTCTTTCTGATCTGTGCATTCAGCTAACAGAGTTAAACCATACTTTTGATTGAGCAGGTCTGAACACTCTTTCTGTAGAAAATTCAACTGGACATTTGGAGCGCTAAGAGCGTAGTAGTGGAAAAAGGAATATATTCAAATATAAACTACACAGAAGCATTCTGTGAAACTTCTTTCTGATCTGAGCATTCAGCTAACAGAGTTAAACCATACTTTTGATTGAGCAGTTTTGAAACACTCTGTCTGTAGAAAATGCAACTGGACATTCGTAGCGCTAAGTGGGTAATAGTGGAAAAAAGAATATGTTCAAATATAAACTACACAGAACCATTGTATGAAACTTCTTTCTGTTCTGTGCATTCAACAAACAGAGTTGAACCTTACTTTTGATTGAGCCGTTCTGAAACACTCTTTCTGTAGAAAATGCAATTGGACATTCTGAGCGCTAAGAGGCCTATATTGGGAAAAAGAATGTCTACAAATAAAAACTACACAGAAGAATTGTGTGAAACTTCTTTCTGTTCTGTTTGTTCAACTAAAAGAGTTGAACCTTAGTTTTGATTGAGCCATTCTGAAACACACTTTCTGTAGAAAATGCAAGTGGAGATTCGGAGCGCTAAGAGGGTAATAGTGGAAAAAGGAATGTCTCCAAATATAAACTACACAGAATCATTCTGTGAAACTTCTTTCTGATCTGTGCATTGAGCTAACAGAGTTAAACCATACTTTTGATTGAGCAGATCTGAACACTCTTTCTGTAGAAAATGCAACTGGACATTTGGAGCGCTAAGAGAGTAGTAGTGGAAAAAGGAATATATTCAAATATAAACTACACAGAAGCATTCTGTGAAACTTCTTTCTGATCTGAGCATTCAGCTAACAGAGTTAAACCATACTTTTGATTGAGCAGTTTTGAAACACTCTGTCTGTAGAAAATGCAACTGGACATTCGTAGCGCTAAGTGGGTAATAGTGGAAAAAAGAATATGTTCAAATATAAACTACACAGAAGCATTGTATGAAACTTCTTTCTGTTCTGTGCATTCAACTAACAGAGTTGAACCTTACTTTTGATTGAGCCTTTCTGAAACACTCTTTCTGTAGAAACTGCAATTGGACATTCTGAGCGCTAAGAGGCCTATATTGGGAAAAATAATATCTTCAAATAAAAACTACACAGAAGCATTGTGTGAAACTTATTTCTGATATGTTCATTAAGCTAACAGAGTTAAACCATACTTTTGATTGCGCAGTTCTGAACACTCTTTCTGTAGAAAATGCAAGTGGACATTCGGAGCGCTAAGAGGGTAATAGTGGAAAAAGGAATATATTCAAATATAAACTACACAGTAGCATTCTGTGAAAATTCTTTCTGTTCTGTGCATTCAACTAACAGAGTTGAACCTTACTATTGATTGAGCCGTTCTGAAACACTCTTTCTGTAGAAACTGCAATTGGACATGCTAAGCGCTAAGAGGCCTACATTGGGAAAAAGAATATCTTCAAATAAAAACTACACAGATGCATTCTGTGAAACTTATTTCTGATCTGTAAATTCAGTTAACAGAGATAAAACATATTTTTGATTGAGCAGTTATGAAACACTCTTTTTGTAGAAAATGCAAGTGGAGATTCGGAGCGCTAAGAGGGTAATAGTGGAAAAAGGAATGTCTTCAAATATAAACTACACAGAATCATTCGGTGAAACTTCTTTCTGATCTGTGCATTCAGCTAACAGAGTTAAACCATACTTTTGATTGAGCAGATCTGAACACTCTTTCTCTAGAAAATGCAACTGGACATTTGGAGCGCTAAGAGCGTAGTAGTGGAAAAAGGAGTATGTTCAAATATAAACTACACAGAAGCATTCTGTGAAACTTCTTTCTCATCTGAGCATTCAGCTAACAGAGTTAAACCATACTTTTGATTGAGCAGTTTTGAAACACTCTGTCTGTAGAAAATGCAACTGGACATTCGTAGCGCTAAGTGGGTAATAGTGGAAAAAAGAATATGGTCAAATATAAACTACACAGAAGCATTGTATGAAACTTCTTTCTGTTCTGTGCATTCAACTAACAGAGTTGAACCTTACTTTTGATTGAGCCTTTCTGAAACACTCTTTCTGTAGAAACTGCAATTGGACATTCTGAGCGCTAAGAGGCCTCTATTGGGAAAAATAATATCTTCAAATAAAAACTACACAGAAGCATTGTGTGAAACTTATTTCTGATCTGAGCATACAGCTAACAGAGTTAAACCATACTTTTGATTGCGCAGTTCTGAACACTCTTTCTGTAGAAAATGCAAGTGGACATTCGGAGCGCTAAGAGGGTAATAGTGGAAAAAGGAATATATTCAAATATAAACTACACAGTAGCATTCTGTGAAAATTCTTTCTGTTCTGTGCATTCAACTAACAGAGTTGAACCTTACTTTTGATTGAGCCGTTCTGAAACACTCTTTCTGTAGTAACTGCAATTGGACATGCTAAGCGCTAAGAGGCCTACATTGGGAAAAAGAATATCTTCAAATAAAAACTACACAGATGCATTCTGTGAAACTTATTTCTGATCTGTAAATTCAGTTAACAGATATAAAACATATTTTTGATTGAGCAGTTATGAAACACTCTTTTTGTAGAAAATGCAAGTGGAGATTCGGAGCGCTAAGAGGGTAACAGTGGAAAAAGGAATGTCTTCAAATATAAACTACACAGAATCATTCGGTGAAACTTCTTTCTGATCTGTGCATTCAGCTAACAGAGTTAAACCATACTTTTGATTGAGCAGGTCTGAACACTCTTTCTGTAGAAAATTCAACTGGACATTTGGAGCGCTAAGAGCGTAGTAGTGGAAAAAGGAATATATTCAAATATAAACTACACAGAAGCATTCTGTGAAACTTCTTTCTGATCTGAGCATTCAGCTAACAGAGTTAAACCATACTTTTGATTGAGCAGTTTTGAAACACTCTGTCTGTAGAAAATGCAACTGGACATTCGTAGCGCTAAGTGGGTAATAGTGGAAAAAAGAATATGTTCAAATATAAACTACACAGAACCATTGTATGAAACTTCTTTCTGTTCTGTGCATTCAACTAACAGAATTGAACCTTACTTTTGATTGAGCCGTTCTGAAACACTCTTTCTGTAGAAAATGCAATTGGACATTCTGAGCGCTAAGAGGCCTATATTGGGAAAAATAATGTCTACAAATAAAAACTACACAGAAGAATTGTGTGAAACTTCTTTCTGTTCTGTTTGTTCAACTAAAAGACTTGAACCTTAGTTTTGATTGAGCCGTTCTGTAACAGTCTTTCTGTAGAAAATGCAAGTGGACATTCGGAGCGCTAAGATGGTAATAGTGGAAAATGGAATGTCTCCAAATATAAACTACACAGAATCATTCGGTGAAACTTCTTTCTGATCTCTGCATTCAGCTAACAGAGTTAAACCATACTTTTGATTGAGCAGATCTGAACACTCTTTCTGTAGAAAATGCAACTGGACATTTGGAGCGCTAAGAGAGTAGTAGTGGCAAAAGGAATATATTCAAATATAAACTACACAGAAGCATTCTGTGAAACTTCTTTCTGATCTGAGCATTCAGCTAACAGAGTTAAACCATACTTTTGATTGAGCAGTTTTGAAACACTCTGTCTGTAGAAAATGCAACTGGACATTCGTAGCGCTAAGTGGGTAATAGTGGAAAAAAGAATATGTTCAAATATAAACTACACAGAACCATTGTATGAAACTTCTTTCTGTTCTGTGCATTCAACTAACAGAGTTGAACCTTACTTTTGATTGAGCCGTTCTGAAACACTCTTTCTGTAGAAAATGCAATTGGACATTCTGAGCGCTAAGAGGCCTATATTGGGAAAAATAATGTCTACAAATAAAAACTACACAGAAGAATTGTGTGAAACTTCTTTCTGTTCTGTTTGTTCAACTAAAAGAGTTGAACCTTAGTTTTGATTGAGCCGTTCTGTAACAGTCTTTCTGTAGAAAATGCAAGTGGACATTCGGAGCGCTAAGAGGGTAATAGTGGAAAATGGAATGTCTCCAAATATAAACTACACAGAATCATTCTGTGAAACTTCTTTCTGATCTCTGCATTCAGCTAACAGAGTTAAACCATACTTTAGATTGAGCAGATCTGAACACTCTTTCTGTAGAAAATGCAACTGGACATTTGGAGCGCTAAGAGAGTAGTAGTGGAAAAAGGAATATATTCAAATATAAGCTACACAGAAGCATTCTGTGAAACTTCTTTCTGATCTGAGCATTCAGCTAACAGAGTTAAACCATACTTTTGATTGAGCAGTTTTGAAACACTCTGTCTGTAGAAAATGCAACTGGACATTCGTAGCGCTAAGTGGGTAATAGTGGAAAAAAGAATATGTTCAAATGTAAACTACACAGAAGCATTGTATGAAACTTCTTTCTGTTCTGTGCATTCAACTAACAGAGTTGAACCTTACTTTTGATTGAGCCTTTCTGAAACACTCTTTCTGTAGAAACTGCAATTGGACATTCTGAGCGCTAAGAGGCCTCTATTGGGAAAAATAATATCTTCAAATAAAAACTACACAGAAGCATTGTGTGAAACTTATTTCTGATATGTTCATTAAGCTAACAGAGTTAAACCATACTTTTGATTGCGCAGTTCTGAACACTCTTTCTGTAGAAAATGCAAGTGGACATTCGGAGCGCTAAGAGGGTAATAGTGGAAAAAGGAATATATTCAAATATAAACTACACAGTAGCATTCTGTGAAAATTCTTTCTGTTCTGTGCATTCAACTAACAGAGTTGAACCTTACTTTTGATTGAGCCGTTCTGAAACACTCTTTCTGTAGAAACTGCAATTGGACATGCTAAGCGCTAAGAGGCCTACATTGGGAAAAAGAATATCTTCAAATAAAAACTACACAGATGCATTCTGTGAAACTTATTTCTGATCTGTAAATTCAGTTAACAGAGATAAAACATATTTTTGATTGAGCAGTTATGAAACACTCTTTTTGTAGAAAATGCAAGTGGAGATTCGGAGCGCTAAGAGGGTAATAGTGGAAAAAGGAATGTCTTCAAATATAAACTACACAGAATCATTCGGTGAAACTTCTTTCTGATCTGTGCATTCAGCTAACAGAGTTAAACCATACTTTTGATTGAGCAGATCTGAACACTCTTTCTGTAGAAAATGCAACTGGACATTTGGAGCGCTAAGAGCGTAGTAGTGGAAAAAGGAGTATGTTCATATATAAACTACACAGAAGCATTCTGTGAAACTTCTTTCTGATCTGAGCATTCAGCTAACAGAGTTAAACCATACTTTTGATTGAGCAGTTTTGAAACACTCTGTCTGTAGAAAATGCAACTGGACATTCGTAGCGCTAAGTGGGTAATAGTGGAAAAAAGAATATGTTCAAATATAAACTACACAGAAGCATTGTATGAAACTTCTTTCTGTTCTGTGCATTCAACTAACAGAGTTGAACCTTACTTTTGATTGAGCCTTTCTGAAACACTCTTTCTGTAGAAACTGCAATTGGACATTCTGAGCGCTAAGAGGCCTCTATTGGGAAAAATAATATCTTCAAATAAAAACTACACAGAAGCATTGTGTGAAACTTATTTCTGATCTGAGCATACAGCTAACAGAGTTAAACCATACTTTTGATTGCGCAGTTCTGAACACTCTTTCTGTAGAAAATGCAAGTGGACATTCGGAGCGCAAAGAGGGTAATAGTGGAAAAAGGAATATATTCAAATATAAACTACACAGTAGCATTCTGTGAAAATTCTTTCTGTTCTGTGCATTCAACTAACAGAGTTGAACCTTACTTTTGATTGAGCCGCTCTGAAACACTCTTTCTGTAGTAACTGCAATTGGACATGCTAAGCGCTAAGAGGCCTACATTGGGAAAAAGAATATCTTCAAATAAAAACTACACAGATGCATTCTGTGAAACTTATTTCTGATCTGTAAATTCAGTTAACAGATATAAAACATATTTTTGATTGAGCAGTTATGAAACACTCTTTTTGTAGAAAATGCAAGTGGAGATTCGGAGCGCTAAGAGGGTAACAGTGGAAAAAGGAATGTCTTCAAATATAAACTACACAGAATCATTCGGTGAAACTTCTTTCTGATCTGTGCATTCAGCTAACAGAGTTAAACCATACTTTTGATTGAGCAGGTCTGAACACTCTTTCTGTAGAAAATTCAACTGGACATTTGGAGCGCTAAGAGCGTAGTAGTGGAAAAAGGAATATATTCAAATATAAACTACACAGAAGCATTCTGTGAAAGTTCTTTCTGATCTGAGCATTCAGCTAACAGAGTTAAACCATACTTTTGATTGAGCAGTTTTGAAACACTCTGTCTGTAGAAAATGCAACTGGACATTCGTAGCGCTAAGTGGGTAATAGTGGAAAAAAGAATATGTTCAAATATAAACTACACAGAACCATTGTATGAAACTTCTTTCTGTTCTGTGCATTCAACTAACAGAGTTGAACCTTACTTTTGATTGAGCCGTTCTGAAACACTCTTTCTGTAGAAAATGCAATTGGACATTCTGAGCGCTAAGAGGCCTATATTGGGAAAAATAATGTCTACAAATAAAAACTACACAGAAGAATTGTGTGAAACTTATTTCTGATATGTTCATTAAGCTAACAGAGTTAAACCATACTTTTGATTGCGCAGTTCTGAACACTATTTCTGTAGAAAATGCAAGTGGACATTCGGAGCGCTAAGAGGGTAATAGTGGAAAAAGGAATATATTCAAATATAAACTACACAGTAGCATTCTGTGAAAATTCTTTCTGTTCTGTGCATTCAACTAACAGAGTTGAACCTTACTTTTGATTGAGCCGTTCTGAAACACTCTTTCTGTAGAAACTGCAATTGGACATGCTAAGCGCTAAGAAGCCTACATTGGGAAAAAGAATATCTTCAAATAAAAACTACACAGATGCATTCTGTGAAACTTATTTCTGATCTGTAAATTCAGTTAACAGACATAAAACATATTTTTGATTGAGCAGTTATGAAACACTCTTTTTGTAGAAAATGCAAGTGGAGATTCGGAGCGCTAAGAGGGTAATAGTGGAAAAAGGAATGTCTTCAAATATAAACTACACAGAATCATTCGGTGAAACTTCTTTCTGATCTGTGCATTCAGCTAACAGAGTTAAACCATACTTTTGATTGAGCATATCTGAACACTCTTTCTGTAGAAAATGCAACTGGACATTTGGAGCGCTAAGAGCGTAGTAGTGGAAAAAGGAGTATGTTCATATATAAACTACACAGAAGCATTCTGTGAAACTTCTTTCTGATCTGAGCATTCAGCTAACAGAGTTAAACCATACTTTTGATTGAGCAGTTTTGAAACACTCTGTCTGTAGAAAACGCAACTGGACATTCGTAGCGCTAAGTGGGTAATAGTGGAAAAAAGAATATGTTCAAATATAAACTACACAGAAGCATTGTATGAAACTTCTTTCTGTTCTGTGCATTCAACTAACAGAGTTGAACCTTACTTTTGATTGAGCCTTTCTGAAACACTCTTTCTGTAGAAACTGCAATTGGACATTCTGAGCGCTAAGAGGCCTCTATTGGGAAAAATAATATCTTCAAATAAAAACTACACAGAAGCATTGTGTGAAACTTATTTCTGATCTGAGCATACAGCTAACAGAGTTAAACCATACTTTTGATTGCGCAGTTCTGAACACTCTTTCTGTAGAAAATGCAAGTGGACATTCGGAGCGCAAAGAGGGTAATAGTGGAAAAAGGAATATATTCAAATATAAACTACACAGTAGCATTCTGTGAAAATTCTTTCTGTTCTGTGCATTCAACTAACAGAGTTGAACCTTACTTTTGATTGAGCCGCTCTGAAACACTCTTTCTGTACTAACTGCAATTGGACATGCTAAGCGCTAAGAGGCCTACATTGGGAAAAAGAATATCTTCAAATAAAAACTACACAGATGCATTCTGTGAAACTTATTTCTGATCTGTAAATTCAGTTAACAGATATAAAACATATTTTTGATTGAGCAGTTATGAAACACTCTTTTTGTAGAAAATGCAAGTGGAGATTTGGAGCGCTAAGAGGGTAACAGTGGAAAAAGGAATGTCTTCAAATATAAACTACACAGAATCATTCGGTGAAACTTCTTTCTGATCTGTGCATTCAGCTAACAGAGTTAAACCATACTTTTGATTGAGCAGGTCTGAACACTCTTTCTGTAGAAAATTCAACTGGACATTTGGAGCGCTAAGAGCGTAGTAGTGGAAAAAGGAATATATTCAAATATAAACTACACAGAAGCATTCTGTGAAACTTCTTTCTGATCTGAGCATTCAGCTAACAGAGTTAAACCATACTTTTGATTGAGCAGTTTTGAAACACTCTGTCTGTAGAAAATGCAACTGGACATTCGTAGCGCTAAGTGGGTAATAGTGGAAAAAAGAATATGTTCAAATATAAACTACACAGAACCATTGTATGAAACTTCTTTCTGTTCTGTGCATTCAACTAACAGAGTTGAACCTTACTTTTGATTGAGCCGTTCTGAAACACTCTTTCTGTAGAAAATGCAATTGGACATTCTGAGCGCTAAGAGGCCTATATTGGGAAAAATAATGTCTACAAATAAAAACTACACAGAAGAATTGTGTGAAACTTCTTTCTGTTCTGTTTGTTCAACTAAAAGAGTTGAACCTTAGTTTTGATTGAGCCGTTCTGTAACAGTCTTTCTGTAGAAAATGCAAGTGGACATTCGGAGCGCTAAGAGGGTAATAGTGGAAAATGGAATGTCTCCAAATATAAACTACACAGAATCATTCTGTGAAACTTCTTTCTGATCTCTGCATTCAGCTAACAGAGTTAAACCATACTTTTGATTGAGCAGATCTGAACACTCTTTCTGTAGAAAATGCAACTGGACATTTGGAGCGCTAAGAGAGTAGTAGTGGAAAAAGGAATATATTCAAATATAAACTACACAGAAGCATTCTGTGAAACTTCTTTCTGATCTGAGCATTCAGCTAACAGAGTTAAACGATACTTTTGATTGAGCAGTTTTGAAACACTCTGTCTGTAGAAAATGCAACTGGACATTCGTAGCGCTAAGTGGGTAATAGTGGAAAAAAGAATATGTTCAAATGTAAACTACACAGAAGCATTGTATGAAACTTCTTTCTGTTCTGTGCATTCAACTAACAGAGTTGAACCTTACTTTTGATTGAGCCTTTCTGAAACACTCTTTCTGTAGAAACTGCAATTGGACATTCTGAGCGCTAAGAGGCCTCTATTGGGAAAAATAATATCTTCAAATAAAAACTACACAGAAGCATTGTGTGAAACTTATTTCTGATATGTTCATTAAGCTAACAGAGTTAAACCATACTTTTGATTGCGCAGTTCTGAACACTCTTTCTGTAGAAAATGCAAGTGGACATTCGGAGCGCTAAGAGGGTAATAGTGGAAAAAGGAATATATTCAAATATAAACTACACAGTAGCATTCTGTGAAAATTCTTTCTGTTCTGTGCATTCAACTAACAGAGTTGAACCTTACTTTTGATTGAGCCGTTCTGAAACACTCTTTCTGTAGAAACTGCAATTGGACATGCTAAGCGCTAAGAGGCCTACATTGGGAAAAAGAATATCTTCAAATAAAAACTACACAGATGCATTCTGTGAAACTTATTTCTGATCTGTAAATTCAGTTAACAGACATAAAACATATTTTTGATTGAGCAGTTATGAAACACTCTTTTTGTAGAAAATGCAAGTGGAGATTCGGAGCGCTAAGAGGGTAATAGTGGAAAAAGGAATGTCTTCAAATATAAACTACACAGAATCATTCGGTGAAACTTCTTTCTGATCTGTGCATTCAGCTAACAGAGTTAAACCATACTTTTGATTGAGCAGATCTGAACACTCTTTCTGTAGAAAATGCAACTGGACATTTGGAGCGCTAAGAGCGTAGTAGTGGAAAAAGGAATATATTCAAATATAAACTACACAGAAGCCTTCTGTGAAACTTCTTTCTGATCTGAGCATTCAGCTAACAGAGTTAAAACATACTTTTGATTGAGCAGTTTTGAAACACTCTGTCTGTAGAAAATGCAACTGGACATTCGTAGCGCTAAGTGGGTAATAGTGGAAAAGAGAATATGTTCAAATATAAACTACACAGAAGCATTGTATGAAACTTCTTTCTGTTCTGTGCACTCAACTAACAGAGTTGAACCTTACTTTTGATTGAGCCGTTCTGAAACACTCTTTCTGTAGAATCTGCAATTGGACACTCTGAGCGCTAAGAGGCCTATATTGGGAAAAAGAATGTCTACAAATAAAAACTACACAGAAGAATTGTGTGAAACTTCTTTCTGTTCTGTTTGTTCAACTAAAAGAGTTGAACCTTAGTTTTGATTGAGCCGTTCTGAAACAATCTTTCTGTAGAAAATGCAAGTGGAGATTCGGAGCGCTAAGAGGGTAATAGTTGAAAAAGGAATGTCTCCAAATATAAACTACACAGAATCATTCGGTGAAAATTCTTTCTGATCTGTGTATTCAGCTAACAGTGTTAAACCATACTTTTGATTGAGCAGATCTGAACTCTCTTTCTGTAGAAAATGCAACTGGACATTTGGAGCGCTAAGAGAGTAGTAGTGGAAAAAGGAATATATTCAAATATAAACTACACAGAAGCATTCTGTGAAACTTCTTTCTGATCTGAGCATTCAGCTAACAGAGTTAAACCATACTTTTGATTGAGCAGTTTTGAAACACTCTGTCTGTAGAAAATGCAACTGGACATTCGTAGCGCTAAGTGGGTAATAGTGGAAAAAAGAATATGTTCAAATATAAACTACACAGAAGCATTGTATGAAACTACTTTCTGTTCTGTGCATTCAACTAACAGAGTTGAACCTTACTTTTGATTGAGCCTTTCTGAAACACTCTTTCTGTAGAAACTGCAATTGGACATTCTGAGCGCTAAGAGGCCTCTATTGGGAAAAATAATATCTTCAAATAAAAACTACACAGAAGCATTGTGTGAAACTTATTTCTGATATGTTCATTAAGCTAACAGAGTTAAACCATACTTTTGATTGCGCAGTTCTGAACACTCTTTCTGTAGAAAATGCAAGTGGACATTCGGAGCGCTAAGAGGGTAATAGTGGAAAAAGGAATATATTCAAATATAAACTACACAGTAGCATTATGTGAAAATTCTTTCTGTTCTGTGCATTCAACTAACAGTGTTGAACCTTACTTTTGATTGAGCCGTTCTGAAACACTCTTTCTGTAGAAACTGCAATTGGACATGCTAAGCGCTAAGAGGCCTACATTGAGAAAAAGAATATGTTCAAATAAAAACTACACAGATGCATTCTGTGAAACTTATTTCTGATCTGTAAATTCAGTTAACAGAGATAAAACATATTTTTGATTGATCAGTTATGAAACACTCCTTTGTAGAAAATGCAAGTGGAGATTCGGAGCGCTAAGAGGGTAATAGTGGAAAAAGGAATGTCTTCAAATATAAACTACACAGAATCATTCGGTGAAACTTCTTTCTGATCTGTGCATTCAGCTAACAGAGTTAAACCATACTTTTGATTGAGCAGATCTGAACACTCTTTCTGTAGAAAATGCAACTGGACATTTGGAGCGCTAAGAGAGTAGTAGTGGAAAAAGGAATATATTCAAATATAAACTACACAGAAGCATTCTGTGAAACTTCTTTCTGATCTGAGCATTCAGCTAACAGAGTTAAACCATACTTTTGATTGAGCAGTTTTGAAACACTCTGTCTGTAGAAAATGCAACTGGACATTCGTAGCGCTATGTGGGTAATAGTGGAAAAAAGAATATGTTCAAATATAAACTACACAGAAGCATTGTATGAAACTTCTTTCTGTTCTGTGCATTCAACTAACAGAGTTGAACCTTACTTTTGATTGAGCCTTTCTGAAACACTCTTTCTGTAGAAAATGCAATTGGACATTCTGAGCGCTAAGAGGCCTCTATTGGGAAAAATAATATCTTCAAATAAAAACTACACAGAAGCATTGTGTGAAACTTATTTCTGATATGTTCATTAAGCAAACAGAGTTAAACCATACTTTTGATTGCGCAGTTCTGAACACTCTTTCTGTAGAAAATGCAAGTGGACATTCGGAGCGCTAAGAGGGTAATAGTGGAAAAAGGAATATATTCAAATATAAACTACACAGTAGCATTCAGTGAAAATTCTTTTTGTTCTGTGCATTCAACTAACAGAGTTGAACCTTACTTTTGATTGAGCCGTTCTGAAACACTCTTTCTGTAGAAACTGCAATTGGACATGCTAAGCGCTAAGAGGCCTACATTGGGAAAAAGAATATCTTCAAATAAAAACTACACAGATGCATTCTGTGAAACTTATTTCTGATCTGTAAATTCAGTTAACAGAGATAAAACATATTTTTGATTGAGCAGTTATGAAACACTCTTTTTGTAGAAAATGCAAGTGGAGGTTCGGAGCGCTAAGAGGGTAATAGTGGAAAAAGGAATGTCTTCAAATATAAACTACACAGAATCATTCGGTGAAACTTCTTTCTGATCTGTGCATTCAGCTAACAGAGTTAAACCATACTTTTGATTGAGCAGATCTGAACACTCTTTCTGTAGAAAATGCAACTGGACATTTGGAGCGCTAAGAGCGTAGTAGTGGAAAAAGGAATATATTCAAATATTAACTACACAGAAGCATTCTGTGAAACTTTTTTCTGATCTGTGCATTCAGCTAACAGAGTTAAACCATACTTTTGATTGAGCAGTTTTGAAACACTCTGTCTGTAGAAAATGCAACTGGACATTCGTAGCACTAAGTGGGTAATAGTGGAAAAAAGAATATGTTCAAATATAAACTACACAGAAGCATTGTATGAAACTTCTTTCTGTTCTGTGCATTCAACTAACAGAGTTGAACCTTACTTTTGATTGAGCCGTTCTGAAACACTCTTTCTGTAGAAACTGCAATTGGACATTCTGAGCGCTAAGAGGCCTATATTGGGAAAAAGAATGTCTACAAATAAAAACTACACAGAAGAATTGTGTGAAACTTCTTTCTGTTCTGTTTGTTCAACTAGAAGAGTTGAACCTTAGTTTTGATTGAGCCGTTCTGAAACACTCTTTCTGTAGAAAATGCAATTGGACATGCTAAGCGCTAAGAGGCCTACATTGGGAAAAAGAATATCTTCAAATAAAAACTACACAGATGCATTCTGTGAAACTTATTTCTGATCTGTAAATTCAGTTAACAGAGATAAAACATATTTTTGATTGAGCAGTTATGAAACACTCCTTTGTAGAAAATGCAAGTGGAGATTCGGAGCGCTAAGAGCGTAGTAGTGGAAAAAGGAATATTTTCAAATATAAACTACACAGAAGCATTCTGTGAAACTTCTTTCTGATCTGAGCATTCAGCTAACAGAGTTAAACCATACTTTTGATTGAGCAGTTTTGAAACACTCTGTCTGTAGAAAATGCAACAGGACATTCGTAGCGCTAAGTGGGTAATAGTGGAAAAAGAATATGTTCAAATATAAACTACACAGAAGCATTGTATGAAACTACTTTCTGTTCTGTTCATTCAACTAACAGAGTTGAACCTTACTTTTGATTGAGCCTTTCTGAAACACTCTTTCTGTAGAAACTGCAATTGGACATTGTGAGCGCTAAGAGGCCTATATTGGGAAAAATAATATCTTCAAATAAAAACTACACAGAAGCATTGTGTGAAACTTATTTCTGATATGTTCATTAAGCTAACAGAGTTAAACCATACTTTTGATTGCGCAGTTCTGAACACTCTTTCTGTAGAAAATGCAAGTGGACATTCGGAGCGCTAAGAGGGTAATAGTGGAAAAAGGAATATATTCAAATATAAACTACACAGTAGCATTATGTGAAAATTCTTTCTGTTCTGTGCATTCAACTAACAGTGTTGAACCTTACTTTTGATTGAGCCGTTCTGAAACACTCTTTCTGTAGAAACTGCAATTGGACATGCTAAGCGCTAAGAGGCCTACATTGAGAAAAAGAATATGTTCAAATAAAAACTACACAGATGCATTCTGTGAAACTTATTTCTGATCTGTAAATTCAGTTAACAGAGATAAAACATATTTTTGATTGATCAGTTATGAAACACTCCTTTGTAGAAAATGCAAGTGGAGATTCGGAGCGCTAAGAGGGTAATAGTGGAAAAAGGAATGTCTTCAAATATAAACTACACAGAATCATTCGGTGAAACTTCTTTCTGATCTGTGCATTCAGCTAACAGAGTTAAACCATACTTTTGATTGAGCAGATCTGAACACTCTTTCTGTAGAAAATGCAACTGGACATTTGGAGCGCTAAGAGAGTAGTAGTGGAAAAAGGAATATATTCAAATATAAACTACACAGAAGCATTCTGTGAAACTTCTTTCTGATCTGAGCATTCAGCTAACAGAGTTAAACCATACTTTTGATTGAGCAGTTTTGAAACACTCTGTCTGTAGAAAATGCAACTGGACATTCGTAGCGCTAAGTGGGTAATAGTGGAAAAAATAATATGTTCAAATATAAACTACACAGAAGCATTGTATGAAACTTCTTTCTGTTCTGTGCATTCAACTAACAGAGTTGAACCTTACTTTTGATTGAGCCGTCCTGAAACACTCTTTCTGTAGAATCTGCAATTGGACACTCTGAGCGCTAAGAGGCCTATATTGGGAAAAAGAATGTCTACAAATAAAAACTACACAGAAGAATTGTGTGAAACTTCTTTCTGTTCTGTTTGTTCAACTAAAAGAGTTGAACCTTAGTTTTGATTGAGCCGTTCTGAAACAATCTTTCTGTAGAAAATGCAAGTGGAGATTCGGAGCGCTAAGAGGGTAATAGTGGAAAAAGGAATGTCTCCAAATATAAACTACACAGAATCATTCGGTGAAAATTCTTTCTGATCTGTGTATTCAGCTAACAGTGTTAAACCATACTTTTGATTGAGCAGATCTGAACTCTCTTTCTGTAGAAAATGCAACTGGACATTTGGAGCGCTAAGAGAGTAGTAGTGGAAAAAGGAATATATTCAAATATAAACTACACAAAAGCATTCTGTGAAACTTCTTTCTGATCTGAGCATTCAGCTAACAGAGTTAAACCATACTTTTGATTGAGCAGTTTTGAAACACTCTGTCTGTAGAAAATGCAACTGGACATTCGTAGCGCTAAGTGGGTAATAGTGGAAAAAAGAATATGTTCAAATATAAACTACACAGAAGCATTGTATGAAACTACTTTCTGTTCTGTGCATTCAACTAACAGAGTTGAACCTTACTTTTGATTGAGCCTTTCTGAAACACTCTTTCTGTAGAAACTGCAATTGGACATTCTGAGCGCTAAGAGGCCTCTATTGGGAAAAATAATATCTTCCAATAAAAACTACACAGAAGCATTGTGTGAAACTTATTTCTGATATGTTCATTAAGCTAACAGAGTTAAACCATACTTTTGATTGCGCAGTTCTGAACACTCTTTCTGTAGAAAATGCAAGTGGACATTCGGAGCGCTAAGAGGGTAATAGTGGAAAAAGGAATATATTCAAATATAAACTACACAGTAGCATTATGTGAAAATTCTTTCTGTTCTGTGCATTCAACTAACAGTGTTGAACCTTACTTTTGATTGAGCCGTTCTGAAACACTCTTTCTGTAGAAACTGCAATTGGACATGCTAAGCGCTAAGAGGCCTACATTGAGAAAAAGAATATGTTCAAATAAAAACTACACAGATGCATTCTGTGAAACTTATTTCTGATCTGTAAATTCAGTTAACAGAGATAAAACATATTTTTGATTGATCAGTTATGAAACACTCCTTTGTAGAAAATGCAAGTGGAGATTCGGAGCGCTAAGAGGGTAATAGTGGAAAAAGGAATGTCTTCAAATATAAACTACACAGAATCATTCGGTGAAACTTCTTTCTGATCTGTGCATTCAGCTAACAGAGTTAAACCATACTTTTGATTGAGCAGATCTGAACACTCTTTCTGTAGAAAATGCAACTGGACATTTGGAGCGCTAAGAGAGTAGTAGTGGAAAAAGGAATATATTCAAATATAAACTACACAGAAGCATTCTGTGAAACTTCTTTCTGATCTGAGCATTCAGCTAACAGAGTTAAACCATACTTTTGATTGAGCAGTTTTGAAACACTCTGTCTGTAGAAAATGCAACTGGACATTCGTAGCGCTATGTGGGTAATAGTGGAAAAAAGAATATGTTCAAATATAAACTACACAGAAGCATTGTATGAAACTTCTTTCTGTTCTGTGCATTCAACTAACAGAGTTGAACCTTACTTTTGATTGAGCCTTTCTGAAACACTCTTTCTGTAGAAAATGCAATTGGACATTCTGAGCGCTAAGAGGCCTCTATTGGGAAAAATAATATCTTCAAATAAAAACTACACAGAAGCATTGTGTGAAACTTATTTCTGATATGTTCATTAAGCTAACAGAGTTAAACCATACTTTTGATTGCGCAGTTCTGAACACTCTTTCTGTAGAAAATGCAAGTGGACATTCGGAGCGCTAAGAGGGTAATAGTGGAAAAAGGAATATATTCAAATATAAACTACACAGTAGCATTCAGTGAAAATTCTTTTTGTTCTGTGCATTCAACTAACAGAGTTGAACCTTACTTTTGATTGAGCCGTTCTGAAACACTCTTTCTGTAGAAACTGCAATTGGACATGCTAAGCGCTAAGAGGCCTACATTGGGAAAAAGAATATCTTCAAATAAAAACTACACAGATGCATTCTGTGAAACTTATTTCTGATCTGTAAATTCAGTTAACAGAGATAAAACATATTTTTGATTGAGCAGTTATGAAACACTCTTTTTGTAGAAAATGCAAGTGGAGATTCGGAGCGCTAAGAGGGTAATAGTGGAAAAAGGAATGTCTTCAAATATAAACTACACAGAATCATTCGGTGAAACTTCTTTGTGATCTGTGCATTCAGCTAACAGAGTTAAACCATACTTTTGATTGAGCAGATCTGAACACTCTTTCTGTAGAAAATGCAACTGGACATTTGGAGCGCTAAGAGCGTAGTAGTGGAAAAGGAATATATTCAAATATTAACTACACAGAAGCATTCTGTGAAACTTTTTTCTGATCTGTGCATTCAGCTAACAGAGTTAAACCATACTTTTGATTGAGCAGTTTTGAAACACTCTGTCTGTAGAAAATGCAACTGGACATTCGTAGCACTAAGTGGGTAATAGTGGAAAAAAGAATATGTTCAAATATAAACTACACAGAAGCATTGTATGAAACTTCTTTCTGTTCTGTGCATTCAACTAACAGAGTTGAACCTTACTTTTGATTGAGCCGTTCTGAAACACTCTTTCTGTAGAAACTGCAATTGGACATTCTGAGCGCTAAGAGGCCTATATTGGGAAAAAGAATGTCTACAAATAAAAACTACACAGAAGAATTGTGTGAAACTTCTTTCTGTTCTGTTTGTTCAACTAGAAGAGTTGAACCTTAGTTTTGATTGAGCCGTTCTGAAACACTCTTTCTGTAGAAAATGCAATTGGACATGCTAAGCGCTAAGAGGCCTACATTGGGAAAAAGAATATCTTCAAATAAAAACTACACAGATGCATTCTGTGAAACTTATTTCTGATCTGTAAATTCAGTTAACAGAGATAAAACATATTTTTGATTGAGCAGTTATGAAACACTCCTTTGTAGAAAATGCAAGTGGAGATTCGGAGCGCTAAGAGCGTAGTAGTGGAAAAAGGAATATTTTCAAATATAAACTACACAGAAGCATTCTGTGAAACTTCTTTCTGATCTGAGCATTCAGCTAACAGAGTTAAACCATACTTTTGATTGAGCAGTTTTGAAACACTCTGTCTGTAGAAAATGCAACTGGACATTCGTAGCGCTAAGTGGGTAATAGTGGAAAAAAGAATATGTTCAAATATAAACTACACAGAAGCATTGTATGAAACTTCTTTCTGTTCTGTGCATTCAAATAACAGAGTTGAACCTTACTTTTGATTGAGCCGTTCTGAAACACTCTTTCTGTAGAAACTGCAATTGGACATTCTGAGCGCTAAGAGGCCTATATTGGGAAAAAGAATGTCTACAAATAAAAACTACACAGAAGAATTGTGTGAAACATCTTTCTGTTCTGTTTGTTCAACTAGAAGAGTTGAACCTTAGTTTTGATTGAGCCGTTCTGAAACACTCTTTCTGTAGAAAATGCAAGTGGAGATTCGGAGCGCTAAGAGGTTAATAGTGGAAAAAGGAATGTCTCCAAATATAAACTTCACAGAATCATTCGGTGAAACTTCTTTCTGATCTGTGCATTCAGCTAACAGAGTTAAACCATACTTTTGATTGAGCAGATCTGAACTCTCTTTCTGTAGAAAATGCAACTGGACATTTGGAGCGCTAAGAGAGTGGTAGTGGAAAAAGAAATATATTCAAATATAAACTACACAGAAGCATTCTGTGAAACTTCTTTCTGATCTGAGCATTCAGCTAACAGAGTTAAAACATACTTTTGATTGAGCAGATCTGAACTCTCTTTCTGTAGAAAATGCAACTGGACATTTGGAGCGCTAAGAGAGTAGTAGTGGAAAAAGGAATATATTCAAATATAAACTACACAGAAGCATTCTGTGAAACTTCTTTCTGATCTGAGCATTCAGCTAACAGAGTTAAACCATACTTTTGATTGAGCAGTTTTGAAACACTCTGTCTGTAGAAAATGCAACTGGACATTCGTAGCGCTAAGTGGGTAATAGTGGAAAAAAGAATATGTTCAAATATAAACTACACAGAAGCATTGTATGAAACTTCTTTCTGTTCTGTGCATTCAACTAACAGAGTTGAACCTTACATTTGATTGAGCCTTTCTGAAACACTCTTTCGGTAGAAACTGCAATTGGACATTCTGAGCGCTAAGAGGCCTATATTGGGAAAAATAATATCTTCAAATAAAAACTACACAGAAGCATTGTGTGAAACTTATTTCTGATATGTTCATTAAGCTAACAGAGTTAAACCATACTTTTGATTGCGCAGTTCTGAACACTCTTTCTGTAGAAAATGCAAGTGGACATTCGGAGCGCTAAGAGGGTAATAGTGGAAAAAGGAATATATTCAAATATAAACTACACAGTAGCATTCTGTGAAAATTCTTTCTGTTCTGTGCATTCAACTAACAGAGTTGAACCTTACTTTTGATTGAGCCGTTCTGAAACACTCTTTCTGTAGAAACTGCAATTGGACATGCTAAGCGCTAAGAGGCCTACATTGGGAAAAAGAATATCTTCAAATAAAAACTACACAGATGCATTCTGTGAAACTTATTTCTGATCTGTAAATTCAGTTAACAGAGATAAAACATATTTTTGATTGAGCAGTTATGAAACAGTCCTTTGTAGAAAATGCAAGTGGAGATTCGGAGCGCTAAGAGCGTAGTAGTGGAAAAAGGAATATTTTCAAATATAAACTACACAGAAGCATTCTGTGAAACTTCTTTCTGATCTGAGCATTCAGCTAACAGAGTTAAACCATACTTTTGATTGAGCAGTTTTGAAACACTCTGTCTGTAGAAAATGCAACTGGACATTCGTAGCGCTAAGTGGGTAATAGTGGAAAAAAGAATATGTTCAAATATAAACTACACAGAAGCATTGTATGAAACTTCTTTCTGTTCTGTGCATTCAACTAACAGAGTTGAACCTTACTTTTGATTGAGCCGTTCTGAAACACTCTTTCTGTAGAAACTGCAATTGGACATTCTGAATGCTAAGAGGCCTATATTGGGAAAAAGAATGTCTACAAATAAAAACTACACAGAAGAATTGTGTGAAACTTCTTTCAGTTCTGTTTGTTCAACTAGAAGAGTTGAACCTTAGTTTTGATTGAGCCGTTCTGAAACACTCTTTCTGTAGAAAATGCAAGTGGAGATTCGGAGCGCTAAGAGGGTAATAGTGGAAAAAGGAATGTCTCCAAATATAAACTTCACAGAATCATTCGGTGAAACTTCTTTCTGATCTGTGCATTCAGCTAACAGAGTTAAACCATACTTTTGATTGAGCAGATCTGAACTCTCTTTCTGTAGAAAATGCAACTGGACATTTGGAGCGCTAAGAGAGTGGTAGTGGAAAAAGGAATATATTCAAATATAAACTACACAGAAGCATACTGTGAAACTTCTTTCTGATCTGAGCATTCAGCTAACAGAGTTAAACCATACTTTTGATTGAGCAGTTTTGAAACACTCTGTCTGTAGAAAATGCAACTGGACATTCGTAGCGCTAAGTGGGTAATAGTGGAAAAAAGAATATGTTCAAATATAAACTACACAGAAGCATTGTATGAAACTTCTTTCTGTTCTGTGCATTCAACTAACAGAGTTGAACCTTACTTTTGATTGAGCCTTTCTGAAACACTCTTACTGTAGAAACTGCAATTGGACATTCTGAGCGCTAAGAGGCCTATATTGGGAAAAAGAATGTCTACAAATAAAAACTACACAGAAGAATTGTGTGAAACTTCTTTCTGTTCTGTTTGTTCAACTAAAAGAGTTGAACCTTAGTTTTGATTGAGCCGTTCTGAAACACTCTTTCTGTAGAAAATGCAAGTGGAGATTCGGAGCGCTAAGAGGGTAATAGTGGAAAAAGGAATGTCTCCAAATATAAACTTCACAGAATCATTCGGTGAAACTTCTTTCTGATCTGTGCATTCAGCTAACAGAGTTAAACCATACTTTTGATTGAGCAGATCTGAACTCTCTTTCTGTAGAAAATGCAACTGGACATTTGGAGCGCTAAGAGAGTAGTAGTGGAAAAAGGAATATATTCAAATATAAACTACACAGAAGCATTCTGTGAAACTTCTTTCTGATCTGAGCATTCAGCTAACAGAGTTAAACCATACTTTTGATTGAGCAGTTTTGAAACACTCTGTCTGTAGAAAATGCAACTGGACATTCGTAGCGCTAAGTGGGTAATAGTGGAAAAAAGAATATGTTCAAATATAAACTACACAGAAGCATTGTATGAAACTTCTTTCTGTTCTGTGCATTCAACTAACAGAGTTGAACCTTACTTTTGATTGAGCCTTTCTGAAACACTCTTTCTGTAGAAACTGCAATTGGACATTCTGAGCGTTAAGAGGCCTATATTGGGAAAAATAATATCTTCAAATAAAAACTACACAGAAGCATTCTGTGAAACTTATTTCTGATATGTTCATTAAGCTAACCGAGTTAAACCATACTTTTGATTGCGCAGTTCTGAACACTCTTTCTGTAGAAAATGCAAGTGGACATTCGGAGCGCTAAGAGGGTAATAGTGGAAAAAGGAATATATTCAAATATAAACTACACAGTAGCATTCTGTGAAAATTCTTTCTGTTCTGTGCATTCAACTAACAGAGTTGAACCTTACTTTTGATTGAGCCGTTCTGAAACACTCTTTCTGTAGAAACTGCAATTGGACATGCTAAGCGCTTAGAGGCCTACATTTTGAAAAAGAATATCTTCAAATAAAAACTACACAGATGCATTCTGTGAAACTTATTTCTGATCTGTAAATTCAGTTAACAGAGATAAAACATATTTTTGATTGAGCAGTTATGAAACACTCTTTTTGTAGAAAATGCAAGTGGAGATTCGGAGCGCTAAGAGGGTAATAGTGGAAAAAGGAATGTCTTCAAATATAAACTACTCAGAATCATTCGGTGAAACTTCTTTCTGATCTGTGCATTCAGCTAACAGAGTTAAACCATACTTTTGATTGAGCAGATCTGAACACTCTTTCTGTACAAAATGCAACTGGACATTTGGAGCGCTAAGAGCGTAGTAGTGGAAAAAGGAATATATTCAAATATAAACTACACAGAAGCATTCTGTGAAACTTCTTTCTGATCTGAGCATTCAGCTAACAGAGTTAAACCATACTTTTGATTCAGCAGTTTTGAAACACTCTGTCTGTAGAAAATGCAACTGGACATTCGTAGCGCTAAGTGGGTAATAGTGGAAAAATGAATATATTCAAATATAAACTACACAGAAGCATTGTATGAAACTTCTTTCTGTTCTGTGCATTCAACTAACAGAGTTGAACCTTACTTTTGATTGAGCCGTTCTGAAACACTCTTTCTGTAGAAACTGCAATTGGACATTCTGAGCGCTAAGAGGCCTATATTTGGAAAAAGAATGTCTACAAATAAAAACTACACAGAAGAATTGTGTGAAACTTCTTTCTGTTCTGTTTGTTCAAATAAAAGAGTTGAACCTTAGTTTTGATTGAGCCGTTCTGAAACACTCTTTCTGTAGAAAATGCAAGTGGAGATTCGGAGCGCTAAGAGGGTAATAGTGGAAAAAGTAATGTCTCCAAATATAAACTTCACAGAATCATTCGGTGAAACTTCTCTCTGATCTGTGCATTCAGCTAAAAGAGTTAAACCATACTTTTGATTGAGCAGATCTGAACTCTCTTTCTGTAGAAAATGCAACTGGACATTTGGAGCGCTAAGAGAGTAGTAGTGGAAAAAGGAATATATTCAAATATAAACTACACAGAAGCATTCTGTGAAACTTCTTTCTGATCTGAGCATTCAGCTAACAGAGTTAAACCATACTTTTGATTGAGCAGTTTTGAAACACTCTGTCTGTAGAAAATGCAACTGGACATTCGTAGCGCTAAGTGGGTAATAGTGGAAAAAAGAATATGTTCAAATATAAACTACACAGAAGCATTGTATGAAACTTCTTTCTGTTCTGTGCATTCAACTAACAGAGTTGAACCTTACTTTTGATTGAGCCTTTCTGAAACACTCTTTCTGTAGAAACTGCAATTGGACATTCTGAGCGCTAAGAGGCCTCTATTGGGAAAAATAATATCTTCAAATAAAAACTACACAGAAGCATTGTGTGAAACTTATTTCTGATATGTTCATTAAGCTAACAGAGTTAAACCATACTTTTGATTGCGCAGTTCTGAACACTCTTTCTGTAGAAAATGCAAGTGGACATTCGGAGCGCTAAGAGGGTAATAGTGGAAAAAGGAATATATTCAAATATAAACTACACAGTAGCATTCTGTGAAAATTCTTTCTGTTCTGTGCATTCAACTAACAGAGTTGAACCTTACTTTTGATTAGCCGTTCTGAAACACTCTTTCTGTAGAAACTGCAATTGGACATGCTAAGCGCTAAGAGGCCTACATTGAGAAAAAGAATATCTTCAAATAAAAACTACACAGATGCATTCTGTGAAACTTATTTCTGATCTGTAAATTCAGTTAACAGAGATAAAACATATTTTTGATTGATCAGTTATGAAACACTCCTTTGTAGAAAATGCAAGTTGAGATTCGGAGCGCTAAGAGGGTAATAGTGGAAAAAGGAATGTCTTCAAATATAAACTACACAGAATCATTCGGTGAAACTTCTTTCCGATCTGTGCATTCAACTAACAGAGTTGAACCTTACTTTTGATTGAGCCTTTCTGAAACACTCTTTCTGTAGAAACTGCAATTGGACATTCTGAGCGCTAAGAGGCCTCTATTGGGAAAAATAATATCTTCAAATAAAAACTACACAGAAGCATTGTGTGAAACTTATTTCTGATATGTTCATTAAGCTAACAGAGTTAAACCATACTTTTGATTGCGCAGTTCTGAACACTCTTTCTGTAGAAAATGCAAGTGGACATTCGGAGCGCTAAGAGGGTAATAGTGGAAAAAGGAATATATTCAAATATAAACTACACAGTAGCATTCTGTGAAAATTCTTTCTGTTCTGTGCATTCAACTAACAGAGTTGAACCTTACTTTTGATTGAGCCGTTCTGAAACACTCTTTCTGTAGAAACTGCAATTGGACATGCTAAGCGCTAAGAGGCCTACATTGGGAAAAAGAATATCTTCAAATAAAAACTACACAGATGCATTCTGTGAAACTTATTTCTGATCTGTAAATTCAGTTAACAGAGATAAAACATATTTTTGATTGAGCAGTTATGAAACACTCTTTTTGTAGAAAATGCAAGTGGAGATTCGGAGCGCTAAGAGGGTAATAGTGGAAAAAGGAATGTCTTCAAATATAAACTACACAGAATCATTCGGTGAAAATTCTTTCTGATCTGTGCATTCAGCTAACAGAGTTAAACCATACTTTTGATTGAGCAGATCTGAACACTCTTTCTGTAGAAAATGCAACTGGACATTTGGAGCGCTAAGAGCGTATTAGTGGAAAAAATAATATATTCAAATATAAACTACACAGAAGCATTCTGTGAAACTTTTTTCTGATCTGAGCATTCAGCTAACAGAGTTAAACCATACTTTTGATTGAGCAGTTTTGAAACACTCTGTCTGTAGAAAATGCAACTGGACATTCGTAGCGCTAAGTGGGTAATAGTGGAAAAAAGAATATGTTCAAATATAAACTACACAGAAGCATTGAATGAAACACCTTTCTGTTCTGTGCATTCAACTAACAGAGTTGAACCTTACTTTTGATTGAGCCGTTCTGAAACACTCTTTCTGTAGAAACTGCAATTGGACATTCTGAGCGCTAAGAGGCCTATATTGGGAAAAAGAATGTCTACAAATAAAAACTACACAGAAGAATTGTGTGAAACTTATTTCTGTTCTGTTTGTTCAAGTAAAAGATTTGAACCTTAGTTTTGATTGAGCCGTTCTGAAACACTCTTTCTGTAGAAAATGCAAGTGGAGATTCGGAGCGCTAATAGGGTAATAGTGGAAAAAAGAATGTCTCCAAATATAAACTACACAGAATCATTCTGTGAAACTTCTTTCTGATCTGTGCATTCAACTAACAGAGTTAAACCATACTTTTGATTGAGCAGATCTGAACACTCTTTCTGTAGAAAATGCAACTGGACATTTGGAGCGCTAAGAGAGTAGTAGTGGAAAAAGGAATATATTCAAATATAAACTACACAGAAGCATTCTGTGAAACTTCTTTCTGATCTGAGCATTCAGCTAACAGTGTTAAACCATACTTTTGATTGAGCAGTTTTGAAACACTCTGTCTGTAGAAAATGCAACTGGACATTCGTAGCGCTAAGTGGGTAATAGTGGAAAAAAGAGTATGTTCAGATATAAACTACACAGAAGCATTGTATGAAACTTCTTTCTGTTCTGTGCATTCAACTAACAGAGTTGAACCTTACTTTTGATTGAGCCTTTCTGAAACACTCTTTCTGTAGAAACTGCAATTGGACATTCTGAGCGCTAAGAGGCCTATATTGGGAAAAATAATATCTTCAAATAAAAATTACACAGAAGCATTGTGTGAAACTTATTTCTGATATGTTCATTAAGCTAACAGAGTAAACCATACTTTTGATTGCGCAGTTCTGAACACTCTTTCTGTAGAAAATGCAAGTGGACATTCGGAGCGCTAAGAGGGTAATAGTGGAAAAAGGAGTATATTCAAATATAAACTACACAGTAGCATTCTGTGAAAATTCTTTCTGTTCTGTGCATTCAACTAACAGAGTTGAACCTTACTTTTGATTGAGCCGTTCTGAAACACTCTTTCTGTAGAAACTGCAATTGGACATGCAAAGCGCTAAGAGGCCTACATTGGGAAAAAGAATATCTTCAAATAAAAAGTACACAGATGCATTCTGTGAAACTTATTTCTGATCTGTAAATTCAGTTAACAGAGATAAAACCTATTTTTGATTGAGCAGTTATGAAACACTCTTTTTGTAGAAAATGCAAGTGGAGATTCGGAACGCTAAGAGGGTAATAGTGGAAAAAGGAATGTCTTCAAATATAAACTACACAGAATCATTCGGTGAAACTTCTTTCTGATCTGTGCATTCAGCTAACAGAGTTAAACCATACTTTTGATTGAGCAGATCTGAACACTCTTTCTCTAGAAAATGCAACTGGACATTTGGAGCGCTAAGAGCGTAGTAGTGGAAAAAGGAATACATTCATATATAAACTACACAGAAGCATTCTGTGAAACTTTTTTCTGATCTGAGCATTCAGCTAACAGAGTTAAACCATACTTTTGATTGAGCAGTTTTGAAACACTCTGTCTGTAGAAAATGCAACTGGACATTCGTAGCGCTAAGTGGGTAATAGTGGAAAAAAGAATATGTTCAAATATAAACTACACAGAAGCATTGTATGAAACTTCTTTCTGTTCTGTGCATTCAACTAACAGAGTTGAACCTTACTTTTGATTGAGCCGTTCTGAAACACTATTTCTGTAGAAACTGCAATTGGACATTCTGAGCGCTAAGAGGCCTATATTGGGAAAAAGAATGTCTACAAATAAAAACTACACAGAAGAATTGTGTGAAACTTCTTTCTGTTCTGTTTGTTCAACTAAAAGAGTTGAACCTTAGTTTTGATTGAGCCATTCTGAAACACTCTTTCTGTAGAAAATGCAAGTGGAGATTCGGAGCGCTAAGAGGGTAATAGTGGAAAAAGGAATGTCTCCAAATATAAACTATACAGAATCATTCTGTGAAACTTCTTTCTGATCTGTGCATTCAGCTAACAGAGTTAAACCATACTTTTGATTGAGCAGATCTGAACTCTCTTTCTGTAGAAAATGCAACTGGACATTTGGAGCGCTAAGAGAGTAGTAGTGGAAAAAGGAATATATTCAAATATAAACTACACAGAAGGATTCTGTGAAACTTCTTTCTGATCTGAGCCTTCAGCTAACAGAGTTAATCCATACTTTTGATTGAGCAGTTTTGAAACACTCTGTCTGTAGAAAATGCAACTGGACATTCGTAGCGCTAAGTTGGTAATGGTGGAAAAAAGAATATGTTCAAATATAAACTACACAGAAGCAGTGTATGAAACTACTTTCTGTTCTGTGCATTCAACTAACAGAGTTGAACCTTACTTTTGATTGAGCCTTTCTGAAACACTCTTTCTGTAGAAACTGCAATTGGACATTCTGAGCGCTAAGAGGCCTATATTGGGAAAAATAATATCTTCATATAAAAATTACACAGAAGCATTGTGTGAAACTTATTTCTGATATGTTCATTAAGCTAACAGAGTTAAACCATACTTTTGATTGCGCAGTTCTGAACACTCTTTCTGTAGAAAATGCAAGTGGACATTCGGAGCGCTAAGAGGGTAATAGTGGAAAAAGGAATATATTCAAATATAAACTACACAGTAGTATTCTGTGAAAATTCTTTCTGTTCTGTGCATTCAACTAACAGAGTTGAACCTTACTTTTGATTGAGCCGTTCTGAAACACTCTTTCTGTAGATACTGCAATTGGACATGCTAAGCGCTAAGAGGCCTACATTGGGAAAAAGAATATCTTCAAATAAAAACTACACAGATGCATTCTGTGAAACTTATTTCTGATCTGTAAATTCAGTTAACAGAGATAAAACATATTTTTGATTGAGCAGTTATGAAACACTCTTTTTGTAGAAAATGCAAGTGGAGATTCGGAGCGCTAAGAGGGTACTAGTGGAAAAAGGAATGTCTCCAAATATAAACTACACAGAATCATTCTGTGAAACTTCTTTCTGATCTGTGCATTCAGCTAACAGAGTGAAACCATACTTTTGATTGAGCAGATCTGAACTCTCTTTCTGTAGAAAATGCAACTGGACATTTTGAGCGCTAAGAGAGTAGTAGTGGAAAAAGGAATATATTCAAATATAAACTACACAGAAGCATTCTGTGAAACTTCTTTCTGATCTGAGCATTCAGCAAACAGAGTTAAACCATACTTTTGATTGAGCAGTTTTGAAACACTCTGTCTGTAGAAAATGCAACTGGACATTCGTAGCGCTAAGTGGGTAATAGTGGAAAAAAGAATATGTTCAAATATAAACTACACAGAATCATTGTATGAAACTTCTTTCTGTTCTGTGCATTCAACTAACAGAGTTGAACCTTACTTTTGATTGAGCCTTTCTGAAACACTCTTTCTGTAGAAACTGCAATTGGACATTCTGAGCGCTAAGAGGCCTATATTGGGAAAAAAAATATCTTCAAATAAAAACTACACAGAATCATTGTGTGAAACTTATTTCTGATATGTTCATTAAGCTATCAGAGTTAAACCATACTTTTGATTGCGCAGTTCTGAACACTCTTTCTGTAGAAAATGCAAGTGCACATTCGGAGCGCTAAGAGGGTAATAGTGGAAAAAGGAATATATTCAAATATAAACTACACAGTAGCATTCTGTGAAAATTCTTTCTGTTCTGTGCATTCAACTAACAGAGTTGAACCTTACTTTTGATTGAGCCGTTCTGAAACACTCTTTCTGTAGAAACTGCAATTGGACATGCTAAGCGCTAAGAGGCCTACATTGGGAAAAAGAATATCTTCAAATAAAAACTACACAGATGCATTCTGTGAAACTTATTTCTGATCTGTAAATTCAGTTAACAGAGATAAAACATATTTTTGATTGAGCAGTTATGAAACACTCTTTTTGTAGAAAATGCAAGTGGAGATTCGGAGCGCTAAGAGGTTAATAGTGGAAAAAGGAATGTCTTCAAATATAAACTACACAGAATCATTCGGTGAAACTTCTTTCTGATCTGTGCATTCAGCTAACAGAGTTAAACCATACTTTTGATTGAGCAGATCTGAACACTCTTTCTGTAGAAAATGCAACTGGACATTTGGAGCGCTAAGAGCGTAGTAGTGGAAAAAAGGAATATATTCAAATATAAACTACACAGAAGCATTCTGTGAAAATTTTTTCTGATCTGAGCATTCAGCTAACAGAGTTAAACCATAATTTTGATTGAGCAGTTTTGAAAAACTCTGTCTGTAGAAAATGCAACTGGACATTCGTAGCGCTAAGTGGGTAATAGTGGAAAAAAGAATATGTTCAAATATAAACTACACAGAAGCATTGTATGAAACTTCTTTCTGTTCTGTGCATTCAACTAACAGAGTTGAACCTTACTTTTGATTGAGCCGTTCTGAAACACTCTTTCTGTAGAAACTGCAATTGGGCATTCTGAGCGCTAAGAGGCCTATATTGGGAAAAAGAATGTCTACAAATAAAAACTACACAGAAGAATTGTGTGAAACTTCTTTCTGTTCTCTTTGTTCAACTAAAAGAGTTGAACCTTAGTTTTGATTGAGCCGTTCTGAAACACTCTTTCTGTAGAAAATGCAAGTGGAGATTCGGAGCGCTAAGAGGGTAATAGTGGAAAAAGGAATGTCTCCAAATATAAACTACACAGAATCATTCGGTGAAACTTCTTTCTGATCTGTGCATTCAGCTAACAGAGTTAAACCATACTTTTGATTGAGCAGATCCGAACTCTCTTTCTGTAGAAAATGCAACTGGACATTTGGAGCGCTAAGAGAGTAGTAGTGGAAAAAGGAATATATTCAAATATAAACTACACAGAAGGATTCTGTGAAACTTCTTTCTGATCTGAGCATTCAGCTAACAGAGTTAAACCATACTATTGATTGAGCAGTTTTGAAACACTCTGTCTGTAGAAAATGCAACTGGACATTCGTAGCGCTAAGTGGGTAATTGTGGAAAAAAATATGTTCAAATATAAACTACACAGAAGCAGTGTATAAAACTACTTTCTGTTCTGTGCATTCAACTAACAGAGTTGAATCTTACTTTTGATTGAGCCGTTCTGAAACACTCTTTCTGTAGAAACTGCAATTGGACATTCTAAGCGCTAAGAGGCCTACATTTTGAAAAAGAATATCTTCAAATAAAAACTACACAGATGCATTCTGTGAAACTTATTTCTGATCTGTAAATTCAGTTAACAGAGATAAAACATATTTTTGATTGAGCAGTTATGAAACACTCTTTTTGTAGAAATAGCAAGCGGAGATTCGGAGCGCTAGGAGGGTAATAGTGGAAAAAGGAATGTCTTCAAATATAAACTACACAGAATCATTCGGTGAAAATTCTTTCTGATCTTTGCATTCAGCTAACAGAGTTAAACCATACTTTTGATAGAGCAGATCTGAACACTCTTTCTGTAGAAAATGCAACTGGACATTTGGAGCGCTAAGAGCGTAGTAGTGGAAAAAGGAATATATTCAAATATAAACTACACAGAAGCATTCTGTGAAACTTTTTTCTGATCTGAGCATTCAGCTAACGGAGTTAAACCATACTTTTGATTGAGCAGTTTTGAAACACTCTGTCTGTAGAAAATGCAACTGGACATTCGTAGCGCTAAGTGGGTAATAGTGGAAAAAAGAATATGTTCAAATATAAACTACACAGAAGCATTGTATGAAACATCTTTCTGTTCTGTGCATTCAACTAACAGAGTTGAACCTTACTTTTGATTGAGCCGTTCTGAAACACTCTTTCTGTAGAAACTGCAATTGGACATTCTGAGCGCTAAGAGGCCTATATTGGGAAAAAGAATGTCTACAAATAAAAACTACACAGAAGAATTTTGTGAAACTTCTTTCTGTTTTGTTTGTTCAACTAAAAGAGTTGAACCTTAGTTTTGATTGAGCCGTTCTGAAACACTCTTTCTGTAGAAAATGCAAGTGGAGATTCGGAGCGCTAAGAGGGTAATAGTGGAAAAAGGAATGTCTCCAAATATAAACTACCCAGAATCATTCTGTGAAACTTCTTTCTGATCTGTGCATTCAGCTAACAGAGTGAAACCATACTTTTGATTGAGCAGATCTGAACTCTCTTTCTGTAGAAAATGCAACTGGACATTTGGAGCGCTAAGAGAGTAGTAGTGGAAAAAGGAATATATTCAAATATAAACTACACAGAAGCATTCTGTGAAACTTCTTTCTGATCTGAGCATTCAGCTAACAGAGTTAAACCATACTTTTGATTGAGCGGTTTTGAAACACTCTGTCTGTACAAAATGCAACTGGACATTCGTAGCGCTAAGTGGGTAATAGTGGAAAAAAGAATATGTTCAAATATAAACTACACAGAAGCATTGTATGAAACTTCTTTCTGTTCTGTGCATTCAACTAACAGAGTTGAACCTTACTTTTGATTGAGCCTTTCTGAAACACTCTTTCTGTAGAAACTGCAATTGGACATTCTGAGCGCTAAGAGGCCTATATTGGGAAAAAAAATATCTTCAAATAAAAACTACACAGAATCATTGTGTGAAACTTATTTCTGATATGTTCATTAAGCTATCAGAGTTAAACCATACTTTTGATTGCGCAGTTCTGAACACTTTTTCTGTAGAAAATGCAAGTGCACATTCGGAGCGCTAAGAGGGTAATAGTGGAAAAAGGAATATATTCAAATATAAACTACACAGTAGCATTCTGTGAAAATTCTTTCTGTTCTGTGCATTCAACTAACAGAGTTGAACCTTACTTTTGATTGAGCCGTTCTGAAACACTCTTTCTGTAGAAACTGCAATTGGACATGCTAAGCGCTAAGAGGCCTACATTGGGAAAAAGAATATCTTCAAATAAAAACTACACAGATGCATTCTGTGAAACTTATTTCTGATCTGTAAATTCAGTTAACAGAGATAAAACATATTTTTGATTGAGCAGTTATGAAACACTCTTTTTGTAGAAAATGCAAGTGGAGATTCGGAGCGCTAAGAGGGTAATAGTGGAAAAAGGAATGTCTTCAAATATAAACTACACAGAATCATTCGGTGAAACTTCTTTCTGATCTGTGCATTCAGCTAACAGAGTTAAACCATACTTTTGATTGAGCAGATCTGAACACTCTTTCTGTAGAAAATGCAACTGGACATTTGGAGCGCTAAGAGCGTAGTAGTGGAAAAAGGAATATATTCAAATATAAACTACACAGAAGCATTCTGTGAAACTTCTTTCTGATCTGGGCATTCAGCTAACAGAGTTAAACCATACTTTTGATTGAGCAGTTTTGAAACACTCTGTCTGTAGAAAATGCAACTGGACATTCGTAGCGCTAACTGGGTAATAGTGGAAAAAAGAATATGTTCAAATATAAACTACACAGAAGCATTGTATGAAACTTCTTTCTGTTCTGTGCATTCAACTAACAGAGTTGAACCTTACTTTTGATTGAGCCGTTCTGAAACACTCTTTCTGTAGAAACTGCAATTGGACATTCTGAGCGCTAAGAGGCCTATATTGGGAAAAAGAATGTCTACAAATAAAAACTACACAGAAGAATTGTGTGAAACTTCTTTCTGTTCTGTTTGTTCAACTAAAAGAGTTGAACCTTAGTTTTGATTGAGCCGTTCTGAAACACTCTTTCTGTAGAAAATGCAAGTGGAGATTCGGAGCGCTAAGAGGGTAATAGTGGAAAAAGGAATGTCTCCAAATATAAACTACACAGAATCATTCGGTGAAACTTCTTTCTGATCTGTGCATTCAGCTAACAGAGTTAAACCATACTTTTGATTGAGCAGATCTGAACTCTCTTTCTGTAGAAAATGCAACTGGACATTTGGAGCGCTAAGAGAGTAGTAGTGGAAAAAGGAATATATTCAAATATAAACTACACAGAAGCATTCTGTGAAACTTCTTTCTGATCTGAGCATTCAGCTAACAGAGTTAAACCATACTTTTGATTGAGCGGTTTTGAAACACTCTGTCTGTAGAAAATGCAACTGGACATTCGTAGCGCTAAGTGGGTAATAGTGGAAAAAAGAATATGTTCAAATATAAACTACACAGAAGCATTGTATGAAACTTCTTTCTGTTCTGTGCATTCAACTAACAGAGTTGAACCTTACTTTTGATTGAGCCTTTCTGAAACACTCTTTCTGTAGAAACTGCAATTGGACATTCTGAGCGCTAAGAGGCCTATATTGGGAAAAAAAATATCTTCAAATAAAAACTACACAGAATCATTGTGTGAAACTTATTTCTGATATGTTCATTAAGCTATCAGAGTTAAACCATACTTTTGATTGCGCAGTTCTGAACACTTTTTCTGTAGAAAATGCAAGTGCACATTCGGAGCGCTAAGAGGGTAATAGTGGAAAAAGGAATATATTCAAATATAAACTACACAGTAGCATTCTGTGAAAATTCTTTCTGTTCTGTGCATTCAACTAACAGAGTTGAACCTTACTTTTGATTGAGCCGTTCGGAAACACTCTTTCTGTAGAAACTGCAATTGGACATGCTAAGCGCTAAGAGGCCTACATTGGGAAAAAGAATATCTTCAAATAAAAACTACACAGATGCATTCTGTGAAACTTATTTCTGATCTGTAAATTCAGTTAACAGAGATAAAACATATTTTTGATTGAGCAGTTATGAAACACTCTTTTTGTAGAAAATGCAAGTGGAGATTCGGAGCGCTAAGAGGGTAATAGTGGAAAAAGGAATGTCTTCAAATATAAACTACACAGAATCATTCGGTGAAACTTCTTTCTGATCTGTGCATTCAGCTAACAGAGTTAAACCATACTTTTGATTGAGCAGATCTGAACACTCTTTCTGTAGAAAATGCAACTGGACATTTGGAGCGCTAAGAGCGTAGTAGTGGAAAAAGGAATATATTCAAATATAAACTACACAGAAGCATTCTGTGAAACTTCTTTCTGATCTGGGCATTCAGCTAACAGAGTTAAACCATACTTTTGATTGAGCAGTTTTGAAACACTCTGTCTGTAGAAAATGCAACTGGACATTCGTAGCGCTAAGTGGGTAATAGTGGAAAAAAGAATATGTTCAAATATAAACTACACAGAAGCATTGTATGAAACTTCTTTCTGTTCTGTGCATTCAACTAACAGAGTTGAACCTTACTTTTGATTGAGCCGTTCTGAAACACTCTTTCTGTAGAAACTGCAATTGGACATTCTGAGCGCTAAGAGGCCTATATTGGGAAAAAGAATGTCTACAAATAAAAACTACACAGAAGAATTGTGTGAAACTTCTTTCTGTTCTGTTTGTTCAACTAAAAGAGTTGAACCTTAGTTTTGATTGAGCCGTTCTGAAACACTCTTTCTGTAGAAAATGCAAGTGGAGATTCGGAGCGCTAAGAGGGTAATAGTGGAAAAAGGAATGTCTCCAAATATAAACTACACAGAATCATTCGGTGAAACTTCTTTCTGATCTGTGCATTCAGCTAACAGAGTTAAACCATACTTTTGATTGAGCAGATCTGAACTCTCTTTCTGTAGAAAATGCAACTGGACATTTGGAGCGCTAAGAGAGTAGTAGTGGAAAAAGGAATATATTCAAATATAAACTACACAGAAGCATTCTGTGAAACTTCTTTCTGATCTGAGCATTCAGCTAACAGAGTTAAACCATACTTTTGATTGAGCAGTTTTGAAACACTCTGTCTGTAGAAAATGCAACTGGACATTCGTAGCGCTAAGTGGGTAATAGTGGAAAAAAGAATATGTTCAAATATAAACTACACAGAAGCATTGTATGAAACTTCTTTCTGTTCTGTGCATTCAACTAACAGAGTTGAACCTTACTTTTGATTGAGCCTTTCTGAAACACTCTTTCTGTAGAAACTGCAATTGGACATTCTGAGCGATAAGAGGCCTATATTGGGAAAAATAATATCTTCAAATAAAAACTACACAGAAGCATTGTGTGAAACTTATTTCTGATATGTTCATTAAGCTAACAGAGTTAAACCATACTTTTGATTGCACAGTTCTGAACACTCTTTCTGTAGAAAATGCAAGTGGACATTCGGAGCGCTAAGAGGGTAATAGTGGAAAAAGGAATATATCCAAATATAAACTACACAGTAGCATTCTGTGAAAATTCTTTCTGTTCTGTGCATTCAACTAACAGAGTTGAACCTTACTTTTGATTGAGCCGTTCTGAAACACTCTTTCTGTAGAAACTGCAATTGGACATTCTAAGCGCTAAGAGGCCTACATTTTGAAAAAGAATATCTTCAAATAAAAACTACACAGATGCATTCTGTGAAACTTATTTCTGATCTGTAAATTCAGTTAACAGAGATAAAACATATTTTTGATTGAGCAGTTATGAAACACTCTTTTTGTAGAAAATGCAAGCGGAGATTCGGAGCGCTAGGAGGGTAATAGTGGAAAAAGGAATGTCTTCAAATATAAACTACACAGAATCATTCGGTGAAAATTCTTTCTGATCTGTGCATTCAGCTAACAGAGTTAAACCATACTTTTGATTGAGCCGTTCTGAAACACTCTTTCTGTAGAAACTGCAATTGGACATTCTAAGCGCTAAGAGGCCTACATTTTGAAAAGGAATATCTTCAAATAAAAACTACACAGATGCATTCTGTGAAACTTATTTCTGATCTGTAAATTCAGTTAACAGAGATAAAACATATTTTTGATTGAGCAGTTATGAAACACTCTTTTTGTAGAAAATGCAAGTGGAGATTCGGAGCGCTAAGAGGGTAATAGTGGAAAAAGGAATGTCTTCAAATATAAACTACACAGAATCATTCGGTGAAACTTCTTTCTGATCTGTGCATTCAGCTAACAGAGTTAAACCATACTTTTGATTGAGCAGATCTGAACACTCTTTCTGTAGAAAATGCAACTGGACATTTGGAGCGCTAAGAGCGTAGTAGTGGAAAAAGGAATATATTCAAATATAAACTACACAGAAGCATTCTGTGAAACTTCTTTCTGATCTGAGCATTCAGCTAACAGAGTTAAACCATACTTTTGATTGAGCAGTTTTGAAACACTCTGTCTGTAGAAAATGCAACTGGACATTCGTAGCGCTAACTGGGTAATAGTGGAAAAAAGAATATGTTCAAATATAAACCACACAGAAGCATTGTATGAAACTTCTTTCTGTTCTGTGCATTCAACTAACAGAGTTGAACCTTACATTTGATTGAGCCGTTCTGAAACACTCTTTCTGTAGAAACTGCAATTGGACATTCTGAGCGCTAAGAGGCCTATATTGGGAAAAAGAATGTCTACAAATAAAAACTACACAGAAGAATTGTGTGAAACTTCTTTCTGTTCTGTTTGTTCAACTAAAAGAGTTGAACCTTAGTTTTGATTGAGCCGTTCTGAAACACTCTTTCTGTAGAAAATGCAAGTGGAGATTCGGAGCGCTAAGAGGGTAATAGTGGAAAAAGGAATGTCTCCAAATATAAACTACACAGAATCATTCGGTGAAACTTCTTTCTGATCTGTGCATTCAGCTAACAGAGTTAAACCATACTTTTGATTGAGCAGATCTGAACTCTCTTTCTGTAGAAAATGCAACTGGACATTTGGAGCGCTAAGAGAGTAGTAGTGGAAAAAGGAATATTTTCAAATATAAACTACACAGAAGCATTCTGTGAAACTTCTTTCTGATCTGAGCATTCAGCTAACAGAGTTAAACCATAATTTTGATTGAGCAGTTTTGAAACACTCTGTCTGTAGAAAATGCAACTGGACATTCGTAGCGCTAAGTGGGTAATAGTGGAAAAAAGAATATGTTCAAATATAAACTACATAGAAGCATTGTATGAAACTTCTTTCTGTTCTGTGCATTCAACTAACAGAGTTGAACCTTACTTTTGATTGAGCCTTTCTGAAACACTCTTTCTGTAGAAACTGCAATTGGACATTCTGAGCGATAAGAGGCCTATATTGGGAAAAATAATATCTTCAAATAAAAACTACACAGAAGCATTGTGTGAAACTTATTTCTGATATGTTCATTAAGCTAACAGAGTTAAACCATACTTTTGATTGCACAGTTCTGAACACTCTTTCTGTAGAAAATGCAAGTGGACATTCGGAGCGCTAAGAGGGTAATAGTGGAAAAAGGAATATATTCAAATATAAACTACACAGTAGCATTCTGTGAAAATTCTTTCTGTTCTGTGCATTCAACTAACAGATTTGAACCTTACTTTTGATTGAGCCGTTCTGAAACACTCTTTCTGTAGAAACTGCAATTGGACATTCTAAGCGCTAAGAGGCCTACATTTTGAAAAAGAATATCTTCAAATAAAAACTACACAGATGCATTCTGTGAAACTTATTTCTGATCTGTAAATTCAGTTAACAGAGATAAAACATATTTTTGATTGAGCAGTTATGAAATACTCTTTTGTAGAAAATGCAAGTGGAGATTCGGAGCGCTAAGAGGGTAATAGTGGAAAAAGGAATGTCTTCAAATATAATCTACACAGAATCATTCGGTGAAACTTCTTTCTGATCTGTGCATTCAGCTAACAGAGTTAAACCATACTTTTGATTGAGCAGATCTGAACACTCTTTCTGTAGAAAATGCAACTGGACATTTGGAGCGCTAAGAGCGTAGTAGTGGAAAAAGGAATATATTCAAATATAAACTACACAGAAGCATTCTGTGAAACTTCTTTCTGATCTGAGCATTCAGCTAACAGAGTTAAACCATACTTTTGATTGAGCAGTTTTGAAACACTCTGTCTGTAGAAAATGCAACTGGACATTCGTAGCGCTAAGTGGGTAATAGTGGAAAAAAGAATATGTTCAAATATAAACTACACAGAAGCATTGTATGAAACTTCTTTCTGTTCTGTGCATTCAACTAACAGAGTTGAACCTTACTTTTGATTGAGCCGTTCTGAAACACTCTTTCGGTAGAAACTGCAATTGGACATTCTGAGCGCTAAGAGGCCTATATTGGGAAAAAGAATGTCTACAAATAAAAACTACACAGAAGAATTGTGTGAAACTTCTTTCTGTTCTGTTTGTTCAACTAAAAGAGTTGAACCTTAGTTTTGATTGAGCCGTTCTGAAACACTCTTTCTGTAGAAACTGCAATTGGACATTCTGAGCGCTAAGAGGCCTATATTGGGAAAAAGAATGTCTATAAATAAAAACCACACAGAAGAATTGTGTGAAACTTCTTTCTGTTCTGTTTGTTCAACTAAAAGAGTTGAACCTTAGTTTTGATTGAGCCGTTCTGAAACACTCTTTCTGTAGAAAATGCAAGTGGAGATTCGGAGCGCTAAGAGGGTAATAGTGGAAAAAGTAATGTCTCCAAATATAAACTACACAGAATCATTCGGTGAAACTTCTTTCTGATCTGTGCATTCAGCTAACAGAGTTAAACCATACTTTTGATTGAGCAGATCTGATCTCTCTTTCTGTAGAAAATGCAACTGGACATTTGGAGCGCTAAGAGAGTAGTAGTGGAAAAAGGAATATATTCAAATATAAACTACACAGAAGCATTCTGTGAAACTTCTTTCTGATCTGAGCATTCAGCTAACAGAGTTAAACCATACTTTTGATTGAGCAGTTTTGAAACACTCTGTCTGTAGAAAATGCAACTGGACATTCGTAGCGCTAAGTGGGTAATAGTGGAAAAAAGAATATTTTCAAATATAAACTACACAGAAGCATTGTATGAAACTTCTTTCTGTTCTGTGCATTCAACTAACAGAGTTGAACCTTACTTTTGATTGAGCCTTTCTGAAACACTCTTTCTGTAGAAACTGCAATTGGACATTCTGAGCGATAAGAGGCCTATATTGGGAAAAATAATATCTTCAAATAAAAACTACACAGAAGCATTGTGTGAAACTTATTTCTGATATGTTCATTAAGCTAACAGAGTTAAACCATACTTTTGATTGCACAGTTCTGAACACTCTTTCTGTAGAAAATGCAAGTGGACATTCGGAGCGCTAAGAGGGTAATAGTGGAAAAAGGAATATATTCAAATATAAACTACACAGTAGCATTCTGTGAAAATTCTTTCTGTTCTGTGCATTCAACTAACAGAGTTGAACCTTACTTTTGATTGAGCCGTTCTGAAACACTCTTTCTGTAGAAACTGCAATTGGACATTCTAAGCGCTAAGAGGCCTACATTTTGAAAAAGAATATCTTCAAATAAAAACTACACAGATGCATTCTGTGAAACTTATTTCTGATCTGTAAATTCAGTTAACAGAGATAAAACATATTTTTGATAGAGCAGTTATGAAACACTCTTTTGTAGAAAATGCAAGTGGAGATTCGGAGCGCTAAGAGGGTAATAGTGGAAAAAGGAATGTCTTCAAATATAATCTACACAGAATCATTCGGTGAAACTTCTTTCTGATCTGTGCATTCAGCTAACAGAGTTAAACCATACTTTTGATTGAGCAGATCTGAACACTCTTTCTGTAGAAAATGCAACTGGACATTTGGAGCGCTAAGAGCGTAGTAGCGGAAAAAGGAATATATTCAAATATAAACTACACAGAAGCATTCTGTGAAACTTCTTTCTGATCTGAGCATTCAGCTAACAGAGTTAAACCATACTTTTGATTGAGCAGTTTTGAAACACTCTGTCTGTAGAAAATGCAACTGGACATTCGTAGCGCTAAGTTGGTAATAGTGGAAAAAAGAATATGTTCAAATATAAACTACACAGAAGCATTGTATGAAACTTCTTTCTGTTCTGTGCATTCAACTAACAGAGTTGAACCTTACTTTTGATTGAGCCGTTCTGAAACACTCTTTCGGTAGAAACTGCAATTGGACATTCTGAGCGCTAAGAGGCCTATATTGGGAAAAAGAATGTCTACAAATAAAAACTACACAGAAGAATTGTGTGAAACTTCTTTCTGTTCTGTTTGTTCAACTAAAAGAGTTGAACCTTAGTTTTGATTGAGCCGTTCTGAAACACTCTTTCTGTAGAAAATGCAAGTGGAGATTCGGAGCGCTAAGAGGGTAATAGTGGAAAAAGGAATGTCTCCAAATATAAACTTCACAGAATCATTCGGTGAAACTTCTTTCTGATCTGTGCATTCAGCTAACAGAGTTAAACCATACTTTTGATTGAGCAGATCTGAACTCTCTTTCTGTAGAAAATGCAACTGGACATTTGGAGCGCTAAGAGAGTAGTAGTGGAAAAAGGAATATAATCAAATATAAACCACACAGAAGCATTCTGTGAAACTTCTTTCTGATCTGAGCATTCAGCTAACAGAGTTAAACCATACTTTTGATTGAGCAGTTTTGAAACACTCTGTCTGTAGAAAATGCAACTGGACATTCGTAGCGCTAAGTGGGTAATAGTGGAAAAAAGAATATGTTCAAATATAAACTACACAGAAGCATTGTATGAAACTTCTCTCTGTTCTGTGCATTCAACTAACAGAGTTGAACCTTACTTTTGATTTTGCCTTTCTGAAACACTCTTTCTGTAGAAACTGCAATTGGACATTCTGAGCGCTAAGAGGCCTATATTGGGAAAAATAATATCTTCAAATAAAAACTACACAGAAGCATTGTGTGAAACTTATTTCTGATATGTTCATTAAGCTAACAGAGTTAAACCATACTTTTGATTGCGCAGTTCTGAACACTCTTTCTGTAGAAAATGCAAGTGGACATTCGGAGCGCTAAGAGGGTAATAGTGGAAAAAGGAATATATTCAAATATAAAATACACAGTAGCATTCTGTGAAAATTCTTTCTGTTCTGTACATTCAACTAACAGAGTTGAACCTTACTTTTGATTGAGCCATTCTGAAACACTCTTTCTGTAGAAACTGCAATTGGACATGCTAAGCGCTAAGAGGCCTACATTGGGAAAAAGAATATCTTCAAATAAAAACTACACAGATGCATTCTGTGAATCTTATTTCTGATCTGTAAATTCAGTTAACAGAGATAAAACATATTTTTGATTGAGCAGTTATGAAACACTCTTTTTGTAGAAAATGCAAGTGGAGATTCGGAGCGCTAAGAGGGTAATAGTGGAAAAAGGAATGTCTTCAAATATAAACTACACAGAATCATTCGGTGAAACTTCTTTCTGATCTGTGCATTCAGGTAACAGAGTTAAACCATACTTTTGATTGAGCAGATCTGAACACTCTTTCTGTAGAAAATGCAACTGGACATTTGGAGCGCTAAGAGCGTAGTAGTGGAAAAAGGAATATATTCAAATATAAACTACACAGAAGCATTCTGTGAAACTTCTTTCTGATCTGAGCATTCAGCTAACAGAGTTAAACCATACTTTTGATTGAGCAGTTTTGAAACACTCTGTCTGTAGAAAATGCAACTGGACATTCGTAGCGCTAACTGGGTAATAGTGGAAAAAAGAATATGTTCAAATATAAACTACACAGAAGCATTGTATGAAACTTCTTTCTGTTCTGTGCATTCAACTAACAGAGTTGAACCTTACTTTTGATTGAGCCGTTCTGAAAAACTCTTTCTGTAGAAACTGCAATTGGACATTCTGAGCGCTAAGAGGCCTATATTGGGAAAAAGAATGTCTACAAATAAAAACTACACAGAAGAATTGTGTGAAACTTCTTTCTGTTCTGTTTGTTCAACTAAAAGAGTTGAACCTTAGTTTGGATTGAGCCGTTCTGAAACACTCTTTCTGTAGAAAATGCAAGTGGAGATTCGGAGCGCTAAGAGGGTAATAGTGGAAAAAGGAATGTCTCCAAATATAAACTACACAGAATCATTCTGTGAAACTTCTTTCTGATCTGTGCATTCAGCTAACAGAGTGAAACCATACTTTTGATTGAGCAGATCTGAACTCTCTTTCTGTAGAAAATGCAACTGGACATTTGGAGCGCTAAGAGAGTAGTAGTGGAAAAAGGAATATATTCAAATATAAACTACACAGAAGCATTCTGTGAAACTTTTTTCTGATCTGAGCATTCAGCTAACGGAGTTAAACCATACTTTTGATTGAGCAGTTTTGAAACACTCTGTCTGTAGAAAATGCAACTGGACATTCGTAGCGCTAAGTGGGTAATAGTGGAAAAAAGAATATGTTCAAATATAAACTACACAGAAGCATTGTATGAAACATCTTTCTGTTCTGTGCATTCAACTAACAGAGTTGAACCTTACTTTTGATTGAGCCGTTCTGAAACACTCTTTCTGTAGAAACTGCAATTGGACATTCTGAGCGCTAAGAGGCCTATATTGGGAAAAAGAATGTCTACAAATAAAAACTACACAGAAGAATTTTGTGAAACTTCTTTCTGTTTTGTTTGTTCAACTAAAAGAGTTGAACCTTAGTTTTGATTGAGCCGTTCTGAAACACTCTTTCTGTAGAAAATGCAAGTGGAGATTCGGAGCGCTAAGAGGGTAATAGTGGAAAAAGGAATGTCTCCAAATATAAACTACACAGAATCATTCTGTGAAACTTCTTTCTGATCTGTGCATTCAGCTAACAGAGTGAAACCATACTTTTGATTGAGCAGATCTGAACTCTCTTTCTGTAGAAAATGCAACTGGACATTTGGAGCGCTAAGAGAGTAGTAGTGGAAAAAGGAATATATTCAAATATAAACTACACAGAAGCATTCTGTGAAACTTCTTTCTGATCTGAGCATTCAGCTAACAGAATTAAACCATACTTTTGATTGAGCGGTTTTGAAACACTCTGTCTGTACAAAATGCAACTGGACATTCGTAGCGCTAAGTGGGTAATAGTGGAAAAAAGAATATGTTCAAATATAAACTACACAGAAGCATTGTATGAAACTTCTTTCTGTTCTGTGCATTCAACTAACAGAGTTGAACCTTACTTTTGATTGAGCCTTTCTGAAACACTCTTTCTGTAGAAACTGCAATTGGACATTCTGAGCGCTAAGAGGCCTATATTGGGAAAAAAAATATCTTCAAATAAAAACTACACAGAATCATTGTGTGAAACTTATTTCTGATATGTTCATTAAGCTATCAGAGTTAAACCATACTTTTGATTGCGCAGTTCTGAACACTTTTTCTGTAGAAAATGCAAGTGCACATTCGGAGCGCTAAGAGGGTAATAGTGGAAAAAGGAAGATATTCAAATATAAACTACACAGTAGCATTCTGTGAAAATTCTTTCTGTTCTGTGCATTCAACTAACAGAGTTGAACCTTACTTTTGATTGAGCCGTTCTGAAACACTCTTTCTGTAGAAACTGCAATTGGACATGCTAAGCGCTAAGAGGCCTACATTGAGAAAAAGAATATCTTCAAATAAAAACTACACAGATGCATTCTGTGAAACTTATTTCTGATCTGTAAATTCAGTTAACAGATATAAAACATATTTTTGATTGATCAGTTATGAAACACTCCTTTGTAGAAAATGCAAGTTGAGATTCGGAGCGCTAAGAGGGTAATAGTGGAAAAAGGAATGTCTTCAAATATAAACTACACAGAATCATTCGGTGAAACTTCTTTCTGATCTGTGCATTCAGCTAACAGAGTTAAACCATACTTTTGATTGAGCAGATCTGAACACTATTTCTGTAGAAAATGCAACTGGACATTTGGAGCGCTAAGAGCGTAGTAGTGGAAAAAGGAATATATTCAAATATAAACTACACAGAAGCATTCTGTGAAACTTCTTTCTGATCTGAGCATTCAGCTAACAGAGTTAAACCATACTTTTGATTGAGCAGTTTTGAAACACTCTGTCTGTAGAAAATGCAACTGGACATTCATAGCGCTAAGTGGGTAATAGTGGAAAAAAGAATATGTTCAAATATAAACTACACAGAAGCATTGTATGAAACATCTTTCTGTTCTGTGCATTCAACTAACAGAGTTGAACCTTACTTTTGATTGAGCCGTTCTGAAACACTCTTTCTGTAGAAACTGCAATTGGACATTCTGAGCGCTAAGAGGCCTATATTGGGAAAAAGAATGTCTACAAATAAAAACTACACAGAAGAATTGTGTGAAACATCTTTCTGTTCTGTTTGTTCAACTAAAAGAGTTGAACCTTAGTTTTGATTGAGCCGTTCTGAAACACTCTTTCTGTAGAAAATGCAAGTGGAGATTCGGAGCGCTAAGAGGGTAATAGTGGAAAAAGGAATGTCTCCAAATATAAACTACACAGAATCATTCGGTGAAACTCCTTTCTGATCTGTGCATTCAGCTAACAGAGTTAAACCATACTTTTGATTGAGCAGATCTGAACTCTCTTTCTGTAGAAAATGCAACTGGACATTTGGAGCGCTAAGAGAGTAGTAGTGGAAAAAGGAATATATTCAAATATAAACTACACAGAAGCATTCTGTGAAACATTTTTCTGATCTGAGCATTCAGCTAACAGAGTTAAACCATACTTTTGATTGAGCAGTTTTGAAACACTCTGTCTGTAGAAAATGCAACTGGACATTCGTAGCGCTATGTGGGTAATAGTGGAAAAAAGAATATGTTCAAATATAAACTACACAGAAGCATTGTATGAAACTTCTTTCTGTTCTGTGCATTCAACTAACAGAGTTGAACCTTACTTTTGATTGAGCCTTTCTGAAACACTCTTTCTGTAGAAACTGCAATTGGACATTCTGAGCGCTAAGAGGCCTCTATTGGGAAAAATAATATCTTCAAATAAAAACTACACAGAAGCATTGTGTGAAACTTATTTCTGATATGTTCATTAAGCTAACAGAGTTAAACCATACTTTTGATTGCGCAGTTCTGAACACTCTTTCTGTAGAAAATGCAAGTGGACATTCGGAGCGCTAAGAGGGTAATAGTGGAAAAAGGAATATATTCAAATATAAACTACACAGTAGCATTCTGTGAAAATTCTTTCTGTTCTGTGCATTCAACTAACAGAGTTGAACCTTACTTTTGATTGAGCCGTTCTGAAACACTCTTTCTGTAGAAACTGCAATTGGACATGCTAAGCGCTAAGAGGCCTACATTGAGAAAAAGAATATCTTCAAATAAAAACTACACAGATGCATTCTGTGAAACTTATTTCTGATCTGTAAATTCAGTTAACAGAGAAAAAACATATTTTTGATTGATCAGTTATGAAACACTCCTTTGTAGAAAATGCAAGTTGAGATTCGGAGCGCTAAGAGGGTAATATTGGAAAAAGGAATGTCTTCAAATATAAACTACACAGAATCATTCGGTGAAACTTCTTTCTGATCTGTGCATTCAGCTAACAGAGTTAAACCTTACTTTTGATTGAGCAGATCTGAACACTATTTCTGTAGAAAATGCAACTGGACATTTGGAGCGCTAAGAGCGTAGTAGTGGAAAAAGGAATATATTCAAATATAAACTACACAGAAGCATTCTGTGAAACTTCTTTCTGATCTGAGCATTCAGCTAACAGAGTTAAACCATACTTTTGATTGAGCAGTTTTGAAACACTCTGTCTGTAGAAAATGCAACTGGACATTCATAGCGCTAAGTGGGTAATAGTGGAAAAAAGAATATGTTCAAATATAAACTACACAGAAGCATTGTATGAAACATCTTTCTGTTCTGTGCATTCAACTAACAGAGTTGAACCTTACTTTTGATTGAGCCGTTCTGAAACACTCTTTCTGTAGAAACTGCAATTGGACATTCTGAGCGCTAAGAGGCCTATATTGGGAAAAAGAATGTCTACAAATAAAAACTACACAGAAGAATTGTGTGAAACATCTTTCTGTTCTGTTTGTTCAACTAAAAGAGTTGAACCTTAGTTTTGATTGAGCCGTTCTGAAACACTCTTTCTGTAGAAAATGCAAGTGGAGATTCGGAGCGCTAAGAGGGTAATAGTGGAAAAAGGAATGTCTCCAAATATAAACTACACAGAATCATTCGGTGAAACTTCTTTCTGATCTGTGCATTCAGCTAACAGAGTTAAACCATACTTTTGATTGAGCAGATCTGAACTCTCTTTCTGTAGAAAATGCAACTGGACATTTGGAGCGCTAAGAGAGTAGTAGTGGAAAAAGGAATATATTCAAATATAAACTACACAGAAGCATTCTGTGAAACTTTTTTCTGATCTGAGCATTCAGCTAACAGAGTTAAACCATACTTTTGATTGAGCAGTTTTGAAACACTCTGTCTGTAGAAAATGCAACTGGACATTCGTAGCGCTAAGTGGGTAATAGTGGAAAAAAGAATATGTTCAAATATAAACTACACAGAAGCATTGTATGAAACTTCTTTCTGTTCTGTGCATTCAACTAACAGAGTTGAACCTTACTTTTGATTGAGCCTTTCTGAAACACTCTTTCTGTAGAAACTGCAATTGGACATTCTGAGCGCTAAGAGGCCTCTATTGGGAAAAATAATATCTTCAAATAAAAACTACACAGAAGCATTGTGTGAAACTTATTTCTGATATGTTCATTAAGCTAACAGAGTTAAACCATACTTTTGATTGCGCAGTTCTGAACACTCTTTCTGTAGAAAATGCAAGTGGACATTCGGAGGGCTAAGAGGGTAATAGTGGAAAAAGGAATATATTCAAATATAAACTACACAGTAGCATTCTGTGAAAATTCTTTCTGTTCTGTGCATTCAACTAACAGATTTGAACCTTACTTTTGATTGAGCCGTTCTGAAACACTCTTTCTGTAGAAACTGCAATTGGACATGCTAAGCGCTAAGAGGCCTACATTGAGAAAAAGAATATCTTCAAATAAAAACTACACAGATGCATTCTGTGAAACTTATTTCTGATCTGTAAATTCAGTTAACAGAGATAAAACATATTTTTGATTGATCAGTTATGAAACACTCCTTTGTAGAAAATGCAAGTTGAGATTCGGAGCGCTAAGAGGGTAATAGTGGAAAAAGGAATGTCTTCAAATATAAACTACACAGAATCATTCGGTGAAACTTCTTTCTGATCTGTGCATTCAGCTAACAGAGTTAAACCATACTTTTGATTGAGCAGATCTGAACTCTATTTCTGTAGAAAATGCAACTGGACATTTGGAGCGCTAAGAGAGTAGTAGTGGAAAAAGGAATATATTCAAATATAAACTACACAGAAGCATTCTGTGAAACTTCTTTCTGATCTGAGCATTCAGCTAACAGAGTTAAACCATACTTTTGATTGAGCAGTTTTGAAACACTCTGTCTGTAGAAAATGCAACTGGACATTCATAGCGCTAAGTGGGTAATAGTGGAAAAAAGAATATGTTCAAATATAAACTACACAGAAGCATTGTATGAAACATCTTTCTGTTCTGTGCATTCAACTAACAGAGTTGAACCTTACTTTTGATTGAGCCGTTCTGAAACACTCTTTCTGTAGAAACTGCAATTGGACATTCTGAGCGCTAAGAGGCCTATATTGGGAAAAAGAATGTCTACAAATAAAAACTACACAGAAGAATTGTGTGAAACATCTTTCTGTTCTGTTTGTTCAACTAAAAGAGTTGAACCTTAGTTTTGATTGAGCCGTTCTGAAACACTCTTTCTGTAGAAAATGCAAGTGGAGATTCGGAGCGCTAAGAGGGTAATAGTGGAAAAAGGAATGTCTCCAAATATAAACTACACAGAATCATTCGGTGAAACTTCTTTCTGATCTGTGCATTCAGCTAACAGAGTTAAACCATACTTTTGATTGAGCAGATCTGAACTCTCTTTCTGTAGAAAATGCAACTGGACATTTGGAGCGCTAAGAGAGTAGTAGTGGAAAAAGGAATATATTCAAATATAAACTACACAGAAGCATTCTGTGAAACTTCTTTCTGATCTGAGCATTCAGCTAACAGAGTTAAACCATACTTTTGATTGAGCAGTTTTGAAACACTCTGTCTGTAGAAAATGCAACTGGACATTCGTAGCGCTAAGTGGGTAATAGTGGAAAAAAGAATATGTTCAAATATAAACTACACAGAAGCATTGTATGAAACTACTTTCTGTTCTGTGCATTCAACTAACAGAGTTGAACCTTACTTTTGATTGAGCCTTTCTGAAACACTCTTTCTGTAGAAACTGCAATTGGACATTCTGAGCGCTAAGAGGCCTATATTGGGAAAAATAATATCTTCAAATAAAAACTACACAGAAGCATTGTGTGAAACTTATTTCTGATATGTTCATTAAGCTAACAGAGTTAAACCATACTTTTGATTGCGCAGTTCTGAACACTCTTTCGGTAGAAAATGCAAGTAGACATTCGGAGCGCTAAGAGGGTAATAGTGGAAAAAGGAATATATTCAAATATAAACTACACAGTAGCATTCTGTGAAAATTCTTCCTGTTCTGTGCATTCAACTAACAGAGTTGAACCTTACTTTTGATTGAGCCGTTCTGAAACACTCTTTCTGTAGAAACTGCAATTGGACATGCTAAGCGCTAAGAGGCCTACATTTTGAAAAAGAATATCTTCAAATAAAAACTACACAGATGCATTCTGTGAAACTTATTTCTGATCTGTAAATTCAGTTAACAGAGATAAAACATATTTTTGATTGAGCAGTTATGAAACACTCTTTTTGTAGAAAATGCAAGTGGAGATTCGGAGCGCTAAGAGGGTAATAGTGGAAAAAGGAATGTCTTCAAATATAAACTACACAGAATCATTCGGTGAAACTTCTTTCTGATCTGTGCATTCAGCTAACAGAGTTAAACCATACTTTTGATTGAGCAGATCTGAACACTCTTTCTGTAGAAAATGCAACTGGACATTTGGAGCGCTAAGAGCGTAGTAGTGGAAAAAGGAATATATTCAAATATAAACTACACAGAAGCATTCTGTGAAACTTCTTTCTGATCTGAGCATTCAGCTAACAGAGTTAAACCATACTTTTGATTGAGCAGTTTTGAAACACTCTGTCTGTAGAAAATGCAACTGGACATTCGTAGCGCTAAGTGGGTAATAGTGGAAAAAAGAATATGTTCAAATATAAACTACACAGAAGCATTGTATGAAACTTCTTTCTGTTCTGTGCATTCAACTAACAGAGTTGAACCTTACTTTTGATTGAGCCGTTCTGAAACACTCTTTCTGTAGAAACTGCAATTGGACATTCTGAGCACTAAGAGGCCTATATTGGGAAAAAGAATGTCTACAAATAAAAACTACACAGAAGAATTGTGTGAAACTTCTTTCTGTTCTGTTTGTTCAACTAAAAGAGTTGAACCTTAGTTTTGATTGAGCCGTTCTGAAACACTCTTTCTGTAGAAAATGCAAGTGGAGATTCGGCGCGCTAAGAGGGTAATAGTGGAAAAAGGAATGTCTCCAAATATAAACTACCCAGAATCATTCGGTGAAACTTCTTTCTGATCTGTGCATTCAGCTAACAGAGTTAAACCATACTTTTGATTGAGCAGATCTGAACTCTCTTTCTGTAGAAAATGCAACTGGACATTTGGAGCGCTAAGAGAGTAGTAGTGGAAAAAGGAATATATTCAAATATAAACTACACAGAAGCATTCTGTGAAACTTCTTTCTGATCTGAGCATTCAGCTAACAGAGTTAAACCATACTTTTGATTGAGCAGTTTTGAAACACTCTGTCTGTAGAAAATGCAACTGGACATTCGTAGCGCTAAGTGGGTAATAGTGGAAAAAAGAATATGTTCAAATATAAACTACACAGAAGCATTGTATGAAACTTCTTTCTGTTCTGTGCATTCAACTAACAGAGTTGAACCTTACTTTTGATTGAGCCTTTCTGAAACACTCTTTCTGTAGAAACTGCAATTGGACATTCTGAGCGCTAAGAGGCCTCTATTGGGAAAAATAATATCTCCAAATAAAAACTACACAGAAGCATTGTGTGAAACTTATTTCTGATATGTTCATTAAGCTAACAGAGTTAAACCATACTTTTGATTGCGCAGTTCTGAACACACTTTCTGTAGAAAATGCAAGTGGACATTCGGAGCGCTAAGAGGGTAATAGTGGAAAAAGGAATATATTCAAATATAAACTACACAGTAGCATTCTGTGAAAATTCTTTCTGTTCTGTGCATTCAACTAACAGAGTTGAACCTTACTTTTGATTGAGCCGTTCTGAAACACTCTTTCTGTAGAAACTGCAATTGGACATGCTAAGCGCTAAGAGGCCTACATTTTGAAAAAGAATATCTTCAAATAAAAACTACACAGATGCATTCTGTGAAACTTATTTCTGATCTGTAAATTCATTTAACAGAGATAAAACATATTTTTGATTGAGCAGTTATGAAACACTCTTTTTGTAGAAAATGCAAGTGGAGATTCGGAGCGCTAAGAGGGTAATAGTGGAAAAAGGAATGTCTTCAAATATAAACTACACAGAATCATTCGGTGAAACTTCTTTCTGATCTGTGCATTCAGCTAACAGAGTTAAACCATACTTTTGATTGAGCAGATCTGAACACTCTTTCTGTAGAAAATGCAACTGGACATTTGGAGCGCTAAGAGCGTAGTAGTGGAAAAAGGAATATATTCAAATATAAACTACACAGAAGCATTCTGTGAAACTTCTTTCTGATCTGAGCATTCAGCTAACAGAGTTAAACCATACTTTTGATTGAGCAGTTTTGAAACACTCTGTCTGTAGAAAATGCAACTGGACATTCGTAGCGCTAAGTGGGTAATAGTGGAAAAAAGAATATGTTCAAATATAAACTACACAGAAGCATTGTATGAAACTTCTTTCTGTTCTGTGCATTCAACTAACAGAGTTGAACCTTACTTTTGATTGAGCCGTTCTGAAACACTCTTTCTGTAGAAACTGCAATTGGACATTCTGAGCGCTAAGAGGCCTATATTGGGAAAAAGAATGTCTACAAATAAAACTACACAGAATTGTGTGAAACTCCTTTCTGTTCTGTTTGTTCAACTGAAGGTGTTGAACCTTAGTTTTGATTGAGCCGTTCTGAAACACTCTTTCTGTAGAAAATGCAAGTGGAGATTCGGAGCGCTAAGAGGGTAATAGTGGAAAAAGGAATGTCTCCAAATATAAACTACACAGAATCATTCGGTGAAACTTCTTTCTGATCTGTGCATTCAGCTAACAGAGTTAAACCATACTTTTGATTGAGCAGATCTGAACTCTCTTTCTGTAGAAAATGCAACTGGACATTTGGAGCGCTAAGAGAGTAGTTGTGGAAAAAGGAATATATTCAAATATAAACTACACAGAAGCATTCTGTGAAACTTCTTTCTGATCTGAGCATTCAGCTAACAGAGTTAAACCATACTTTTGATAGAGCAGTTTTGAAACACTCTGTCTGTAGAAAATGCAACTGGACATTCGTAGCGCTAAGTGGGTAATTGTGGAAAAAAGAATATGTTCAAATATAAACTACACAGAAGCAGTGTATGAAACTTCTTTCTGTTCTGTGCATTCAACTAACAGAGTTGAACCTTACGTTTGATTGAGCCTTTCTGAAACACTCTTTCTGTAGAAACTGCAATTGGACATTCTGAGCGCTAAGAGGCCTATATTGGGAAAAAAAATATCTTCAAATAAAAACTACACAGAAGCATTGTGTAAAACTTACTTCTGATGTGTTCATTAAGCTAACAGAGTTAAACCATACTTTTGATTGCGCAGTTCTGAACACTCTTTCTGTAGAAAATGCAAGTGGAGATTCGGAGCTCTAAGAGGGTAATAGTGGAAAAAGTAATGTCTCCAAATATAAACTACACAGAATCATTCTGTGAAACTTCTTTCTGATCTGTGCATTCAGCTAACAGAGTTAAACCATACATTTGATTAAGCAGATCTGAACTCTCTTTCTGTAGAAAATGCAACTGGACCTTCGGAGCGCGAAGAGAGTAGTAGTGGAAAAAGGTATATATTCAAATATAAACTACACAGAAGCATTCTGTGAAACTTCTTTCTGATCTGAGTATTCAGCTAACAGAGTTAAACCATACTTTTGATTGAGCAGTTTTGAAACACTCTGTCTGTAGAAAATGCAACTGGACATTCGTAGCGCTAAGTGGGTAATAGTGGAAAAAAAAATATGTTCAAATATAAACTACACAGAAGCATTGTATGAAACTTCTTTCTGTTCTGTGCATTCAACTAACAGAGTTGAACCTTACTTTTGATTGAGCCTTTCTGAAACACTCTTTCTGTAGAAACTGCAATTGGACATTCTGAGCGCTAAGAGGCCTATAATGGGAAAAATAATATCTTCAAATAAAAACTACACAGAAGCATTGTGTGAAACTTATTTCTGATATGTTCATTAAGCCAACAGAGTTAAACCATACTTTTGATTGCGCAGTTCTGAACACTCTTTCTGTAGAAAATGCAAGTGGACATTCGGAGCGCTAAGAGGGTAATAGTGGAAAAAGGAATATATTCAAATATAAACTACACAGTAGCATTCTGTGAAAATTCTTTCTGTTCTGTGCATTCAACTAACAGAGTTGAACCTTACTTTTGATTGAGTCGTTCTGAAACACTCTTTCTGTAGAAACTGCAATTGGACATGCTAAGCGCTAAGAGGCCTACATTGGGAAGAAGAATATCTTCAAATAAAAACTACACAGATGCATTCTGTGAAACTTATTTCTGATCTGTAAATTCAGTTAACAGAGATAAAACATATTTTTGATTGAGCAGTTATGAAACACTCTTTTTGTAGAAAATGCAAGTGGAGATTCGGAGCGCTAAGAGGGTAATAGTGGAAAAAGGAATGTCTTCAAATATAAACTACACAGAATCATTCGGTGAAACTTCTTTCTGATCTGTGCATTCAGCTAACAGAGTTAAACCATACTTTTGATTGAGCAGATCTGAACACTCTTTCTGTAGAAAATGCAACTGGACATTTCGAGCGCTAAGAGCGTAGTAGTGGAAAAAGGAATATATTCAAATATAAACTACACAGAAGCATTCTGTGAAACTTCTTTCTGATCTGAGCATTCAGCTAACAGAGTTAAACCATACTTTTGATTGAGCAGTTTTGAAACACTCTGTCTGTAGAAAATGCAACTGGACATTCGTAGCGCTAAGTGGGTAATAGTGGAAAAAAGAATATGTTCAAATATAAACTACACAGAAGCATTGTATGAAACTTCTTTCTGTTCTGTGCATTCAACTAACATAGTTGAACCTTACTTTTGATTGAGCCGTTCTGAAACACTCTTTCTGTAGAAACTGCAATTGGACATTCTGAGCGCTAAGAGGCCTATATTGGGAAAAAGAATGTCTACAAATAAAAACTACACAGAAGAATTGTGTGAAACTTCTTTCTGTTCTGTTTGTTCAACTAAAAGAGTTGAACCTTAGTTTTGATTGAGCCGTTCTGAAACACTCTTTCTGTAGAAAATGCAAGTGGAGATTCGGAGCGCTAGAAGGGTAATAGTGGAAAAAGGAATGTCTTCAAATATAAACTACACAGAATCATTCTGTGAAACTTCTTTCTGATCTGTGCATTCAGCTAACAGAGTTAAACCATACTTTTGATTGAGCAGATCTGGACTCTCTTTCTGTAGAAAATGCAACTGGACATTTGGAGCGCTAAGAGAGTAGTAGTGGAAAAAGGAATATATTCAAATATAAACTACACAGAAGCATTCTGTGAAACTTCTTTCTGATCTGAGCATTCAGCTAACAGAGTTAAACCATACTTTTGATTGAGCAGTTTTGAAACACTCTGTCTGTAGAAAATGCAACTGGACATTCGTAGCGCTAAGTGGGTAATAGTGGAAAAAAGAATATGTTCAAATATAAACTACACAGAAGCATTGTATGAAACTTCTTTCTGTTCTGTGCATTCAACTAACAGAGTTGAACCTTACTTTTGATTGAGCCGTTCTGAAACACTCTTTCTGTAGAAACTGCAATTGGACATTCTGAGCACTAAGAGGCCTATATTGGGAAAAAGAATGTCTACAAATAAAAACTACACAGAAGAATTGTGTGAAACTTCTTTCTGTTCTGTTTGTTCAACTAAAAGAGTTGAACCTTAGTTTTGATTGAGCCGTTCTGAAACACTCTTTCTGTAGAAAATGCAAGTGGAGATTCGGCGCGCTAAGAGGGTAATAGTGGAAAAAGGAATGTCTCCAAATATAAACTACCCAGAATCATTCGGTGAAACTTCTTTCTGATCTGTGCATTCAGCTAACAGAGTTAAACCATACTTTTGATTGAGCAGATCTGAACTCTCTTTCTGTAGAAAATGCAACTGGACATTTGGAGCGCTAAGAGAGTAGTAGTGGAAAAAGGAATATATTCAAATATAAACTACACAGAAGCATTCTGTGAAACTTCTTTCTGATCTGAGCATTCAGCTAACAGAGTTAAACCATACTTTTGATTGAGCAGTTTTGAAACACTCTGTCTGTAGAAAATGCAACTGGACATTCGTAGCGCTAAGTGGGTAATAGTGGAAAAAAGAATATGTTCAAATATAAACTACACAGAAGCATTGTATGAAACTTCTTTCTGTTCTGTGCATTCAACTAACAGAGTTGAACCTTACTTTTGATTGAGCCTTTCTGAAACACTCTTTCTGTAGAAACTGCAATTGGACATTCTGAGCGCTAAGAGGCCTCTATTGGGAAAAATAATATCTCCAAATAAAAACTACACAGAAGCATTGTGTGAAACTTATTTCTGATATGTTCATTAAGCTAACAGAGTTAAACCATACTTTTGATTGCGCAGTTCTGAACACACTTTCTGTAGAAAATGCAAGTGGACATTCGGAGCGCTAAGAGGGTAATAGTGGAAAAAGGAATATATTCAAATATAAACTACACAGTAGCATTCTGTGAAAATTCTTTCTGTTCTGTGCATTCAACTAACAGAGTTGAACCTTACTTTTGATTGAGCCGTTCTGAAACACTCTTTCTGTAGAAACTGCAATTGGACATGCTAAGCGCTAAGAGGCCTACATTTTGAAAAAGAATATCTTCAAATAAAAACTACACAGATGCATTCTGTGAAACTTATTTCTGATCTGTAAATTCATTTAACAGAGATAAAACATATTTTTGATTGAGCAGTTATGAAACACTCTTTTTGTAGAAAATGCAAGTGGAGATTCGGAGCGCTAAGAGGGTAATAGTGGAAAAAGGAATGTCTTCAAATATAAACTACACAGAATCATTCGGTGAAACTTCTTTCTGATCTGTGCATTCAGCTAACAGAGTTAAACCATACTTTTGATTGAGCAGATCTGAACACTCTTTCTGTAGAAAATGCAACTGGACATTTGGAGCGCTAAGAGCGTAGTAGTGGAAAAAGGAATATATTCAAATATAAACTACACAGAAGCATTCTGTGAAACTTCTTTCTGATCTGAGCATTCAGCTAACAGAGTTAAACCATACTTTTGATTGAGCAGTTTTGAAACACTCTGTCTGTAGAAAATGCAACTGGACATTCGTAGCGCTAAGTGGGTAATAGTGGAAAAAAGAATATGTTCAAATATAAACTACACAGAAGCATTGTATGAAACTTCTTTCTGTTCTGTGCATTCAACTAACAGAGTTGAACCTTACTTTTGATTGAGCCGTTCTGAAACACTCTTTCTGTAGAAACTGCAATTGGACATTCTGAGCGCTAAGAGGCCTATATTGGGAAAAAGAATGTCTACAAATAAAACTACACAGAATTGTGTGAAACTCCTTTCTGTTCTGTTTGTTCAACTGAAGGTGTTGAACCTTAGTTTTGATTGAGCCGTTCTGAAACACTCTTTCTGTAGAAAATGCAAGTGGAGATTCGGAGCGCTAAGAGGGTAATAGTGGAAAAAGGAATGTCTCCAAATATAAACTACACAGAATCATTCGGTGAAACTTCTTTCTGATCTGTGCATTCAGCTAACAGAGTTAAACCATACTTTTGATTGAGCAGATCTGAACTCTCTTTCTGTAGAAAATGCAACTGGACATTTGGAGCGCTAAGAGAGTAGTTGTGGAAAAAGGAATATATTCAAATATAAACTACACAGAAGCATTCTGTGAAACTTCTTTCTGATCTGAGCATTCAGCTAACAGAGTTAAACCATACTTTTGATAGAGCAGTTTTGAAACACTCTGTCTGTAGAAAATGCAACTGGACATTCGTAGCGCTAAGTGGGTAATTGTGGAAAAAAGAATATGTTCAAATATAAACTACACAGAAGCAGTGTATGAAACTTCTTTCTGTTCTGTGCATTCAACTAACAGAGTTGAACCTTACGTTTGATTGAGCCTTTCTGAAACACTCTTTCTGTAGAAACTGCAATTGGACATTCTGAGCGCTAAGAGGCCTATATTGGGAAAAAAAATATCTTCAAATAAAAACTACACAGAAGCATTGTGTAAAACTTACTTCTGATGTGTTCATTAAGCTAACAGAGTTAAACCATACTTTTGATTGCGCAGTTCTGAACACTCTTTCTGTAGAAAATGCAAGTGGAGATTCGGAGCTCTAAGAGGGTAATAGTGGAAAAAGTAATGTCTCCAAATATAAACTACACAGAATCATTCTGTGAAACTTCTTTCTGATCTGTGCATTCAGCTAACAGAGTTAAACCATACATTTGATTGAGCAGATCTGAACTCTCTTTCTGTAGAAAATGCAACTGGACCTTCGGAGCGCGAAGAGAGTAGTAGTGGAAAAAGGTATATATTCAAATATAAACTACACAGAAGCATTCTGTGAAACTTCTTTCTGATCTGAGTATTCAGCTAACAGAGTTAAACCATACTTTTGATTGAGCAGTTTTGAAACACTCTGTCTGTAGAAAATGCAACTGGACATTCGTAGCGCTAAGTGGGTAATAGTGGAAAAAAAAATATGTTCAAATATAAACTACACAGAAGCATTGTATGAAACTTCTTTCTGTTCTGTGCATTCAACTAACAGAGTTGAACCTTACTTTTGATTGAGCCTTTCTGAAACACTCTTTCTGTAGAAACTGCAATTGGACATTCTGAGCGCTAAGAGGCCTATAATGGGAAAAATAATATCTTCAAATAAAAACTACACAGAAGCATTGTGTGAAACTTATTTCTGATATGTTCATTAAGCCAACAGAGTTAAACCATACTTTTGATTGCGCAGTTCTGAACACTCTTTCTGTAGAAAATGCAAGTGGACATTCGGAGCGCTAAGAGGGTAATAGTGGAAAAAGGAATATATTCAAATATAAACTACACAGTAGCATTCTGTGAAAATTCTTTCTGTTCTGTGCATTCAACTAACAGAGTTGAACCTTACTTTTGATTGAGTCGTTCTGAAACACTCTTTCTGTAGAAACTGCAATTGGACATGCTAAGCGCTAAGAGGCCTACATTGGGAAGAAGAATATCTTCAAATAAAAACTACACAGATGCATTCTGTGAAACTTATTTCTGATCTGTAAATTCAGTTAACAGAGATAAAACATATTTTTGATTGAGCAGTTATGAAACACTCTTTTTGTAGAAAATGCAAGTGGAGATTCGGAGCGCTAAGAGGGTAATAGTGGAAAAAGGAATGTCTTCAAATATAAACTACACAGAATCATTCGGTGAAACTTCTTTCTGATCTGTGCATTCAGCTAACAGAGTTAAACCATACTTTTGATTGAGCAGATCTGAACACTCTTTCTGTAGAAAATGCAACTGGACATTTCGAGCGCTAAGAGCGTAGTAGTGGAAAAAGGAATATATTCAAATATAAACTACACAGAAGCATTCTGTGAAACTTCTTTCTGATCTGAGCATTCAGCTAACAGAGTTAAACCATACTTTTGATTGAGCAGTTTTGAAACACTCTGTCTGTAGAAAATGCAACTGGACATTCGTAGCGCTAAGTGGGTAATAGTGGAAAAAAGAATATGTTCAAATATAAACTACACAGAAGCATTGTATGAAACTTCTTTCTGTTCTGTGCATTCAACTAACATAGTTGAACCTTACTTTTGATTGAGCCGTTCTGAAACACTCTTTCTGTAGAAACTGCAATTGGACATTCTGAGCGCTAAGAGGCCTATATTGGGAAAAAGAATGTCTACAAATAAAAACTACACAGAAGAATTGTGTGAAACTTCTTTCTGTTCTGTTTGTTCAACTAAAAGAGTTGAACCTTAGTTTTGATTGAGCCGTTCTGAAACACTCTTTCTGTAGAAAATGCAAGTGGAGATTCGGAGCGCTAGAAGGGTAATAGTGGAAAAAGGAATGTCTTCAAATATAAACTACACAGAATCATTCTGTGAAACTTCTTTCTGATCTGTGCATTCAGCTAACAGAGTTAAACCATACTTTTGATTGAGCAGATCTGGACTCTCTTTCTGTAGAAAATGCAACTGGACATTTGGAGCGCTAAGAGAGTAGTAGTGGAAAAAGGAATATATTCAAATATAAACTACACAGAAGCATTCTGTGAAACTTCTTTCTGATCTGAGCATTCAGCTAACAGAGTTAAACCATACTTTTGATTGAGCAGTTTTGAAACACTCTGTCTGTAGAAAATGCAACTGGACATTCGTAGCGCTAAGTGGGTAATAGTGGAAAAAAGAATATGTTCAAATATAAACTACACAGAAGCATTGTATGAAACTTCTTTCTGTTCTGTGCATTCAACTAACAGAGTTGAACCTTACTTTTGATTGAGCCGTTCTGAAACACTCTTTCTGTAGAAACTGCAATTGGACATTCTGAGCACTAAGAGGCCTATATTGGGAAAAAGAATGTCTACAAATAAAAACTACACAGAAGAATTGTGTGAAACTTCTTTCTGTTCTGTTTGTTCAACTAAAAGAGTTGAACCTTAGTTTTGATTGAGCCGTTCTGAAACACTCTTTCTGTAGAAAATGCAAGTGGAGATTCGGCGCGCTAAGAGGGTAATAGTGGAAAAAGGAATGTCTCCAAATATAAACTACCCAGAATCATTCGGTGAAACTTCTTTCTGATCTGTGCATTCAGCTAACAGAGTTAAACCATACTTTTGATTGAGCAGATCTGAACTCTCTTTCTGTAGAAAATGCAACTGGACATTTGGAGCGCTAAGAGAGTAGTAGTGGAAAAAGGAATATATTCAAATATAAACTACACAGAAGCATTCTGTGAAACTTCTTTCTGATCTGAGCATTCAGCTAACAGAGTTAAACCATACTTTTGATTGAGCAGTTTTGAAACACTCTGTCTGTAGAAAATGCAACTGGACATTCGTAGCGCTAAGTGGGTAATAGTGGAAAAAAGAATATGTTCAAATATAAACTACACAGAAGCATTGTATGAAACTTCTTTCTGTTCTGTGCATTCAACTAACAGAGTTGAACCTTACTTTTGATTGAGCCTTTCTGAAACACTCTTTCTGTAGAAACTGCAATTGGACATTCTGAGCGCTAAGAGGCCTCTATTGGGAAAAATAATATCTCCAAATAAAAACTACACAGAAGCATTGTGTGAAACTTATTTCTGATATGTTCATTAAGCTAACAGAGTTAAACCATACTTTTGATTGCGCAGTTCTGAACACACTTTCTGTAGAAAATGCAAGTGGACATTCGGAGCGCTAAGAGGGTAATAGTGGAAAAAGGAATATATTCAAATATAAACTACACAGTAGCATTCTGTGAAAATTCTTTCTGTTCTGTGCATTCAACTAACAGAGTTGAACCTTACTTTTGATTGAGCCGTTCTGAAACACTCTTTCTGTAGAAACTGCAATTGGACATGCTAAGCGCTAAGAGGCCTACATTTTGAAAAAGAATATCTTCAAATAAAAACTACACAGATGCATTCTGTGAAACTTATTTCTGATCTGTAAATTCATTTAACAGAGATAAAACATATTTTTGATTGAGCAGTTATGAAACACTCTTTTTGTAGAAAATGCAAGTGGAGATTCGGAGCGCTAAGAGGGTAATAGTGGAAAAAGGAATGCCTTCAAATATAAACTACACAGAATCATTCGGTGAAACTTCTTTCTGATCTGTGCATTCAGCTAACAGAGTTAAACCATACTTTTGATTGAGCAGATCTGAACACTCTTTCTGTAGAAAATGCAACTGGACATTTGGAGCGCTAAGAGCGTAGTAGTGGAAAAAGGAATATATTCAAATATAAACTACACAGAAGCATTCTGTGAAACTTCTTTCTGATCTGAGCATTCAGCTAACAGAGTTAAACCATACTTTTGATTGAGCAGTTTTGAAACACTCTGTCTGTAGAAAATGCAACTGGACATTCGTAGCGCTAAGTGGGTAATAGTGGAAAAAAGAATATGTTCAAATATAAACTACACAGAAGCATTGTATGAAACTTCTTTCTGTTCTGTGCATTCAACTAACAGAGTTGAACCTTACTTTTGATTGAGCCGTTCTGAAACACTCTTTCTGTAGAAACTGCAATTGGACATTCTGAGCGCTAAGAGGCCTATATTGGGAAAAAGAATGTCTACAAATAAAACTACACAGAATTGTGTGAAACTCCTTTCTGTTCTGTTTGTTCAACTGAAGGAGTTGAACCTTAGTTTTGATTGAGCCGTTCTGAAACACTCTTTCTGTAGAAAATGCAAGTGGAGATTCGGAGCGCTAAGAGGGTAATAGTGGAAAAAGGAATGTCTCCAAATATAAACTACACAGAATCATTCGGTGAAACTTCTTTCTGATCTGCGCATTCAGCTAACAGAGTTAAACCATACTTTTGATTGAGCAGATCTGAACTCTCTTTCTGTAGAAAATGCAACTGGACATTTGGAGCGCTAAGAGAGTAGTTGTGGAAAAAGGAATATATTCAAATATAAACTACACAGAAGCATTCTGTGAAACTTCTTTCTGATCTGAGCATTCAGCTAACAGAGTTAAACCATACTTTTGATAGAGCAGTTTTGAAACACTCTGTCTGTAGAAAATGCAACTGGACATTCGTAGCGCTAAGTGGGTAATTGTGGAAAAAAGAATATGTTCAAATATAAACTACACAGAAGCAGTGTATGAAACTTCTTTCTGTTCTGTGCATTCAACTAACAGAGTTGAACCTTACGTTTGATTGAGCCTTTCTGAAACACTCTTTCTGTAGAAACTGCAATTGGACATTCTGAGCGCTAAGAGGCCTATATTGGGAAAAAAAATATCTTCAAATAAAAACTACACAGAAGCATTGTGTAAAACTTACTTCTGATGTGTTCATTAAGCTAACAGAGTTAAACCATACTTTTGATTGCGCAGTTCTGAACACTCTTTCTGTAGAAAATGCAAGTGGAGATTCGGAGCGCTAAGAGGGTAATAGTGGAAAAAGGAATATATTCAAATATAAACTACACAGTAGCATTCTGTGAAAATCCTTTCTGTTCTGTGCATTCAACTAACAGAGTTGAACCTTACTTTTGATTGAGTCGTTCTGAAACACTCTTTCTGTAGAAACTGCAATTGGACATGCTAAGCGCTAAGAGGCCTACATTGGGAAGAAGAATATCTTCAAATAAAAACTACACAGATGCATTCTGTGAAACTTATTTCTGATCTGTAAATTCAGTTAACAGAGATAAAACATATTTTTGATTGAGCAGTTATGAAACACTCTTTTTGTAGAAAATGCAAGTGGAGATTCGGAGCGCTAAGAGGGTAATAGTGGAAAAAGGAATGTCTTCAAATATAAACTACACAGAATCATTTGGTGAAACTTCTTTCTGATCTGTGCATTCAGCTAACAGAGTTAAACCATACTTTTGATTGAGCAGATCTGAACACTCTTTCTGTAGAAAATGCAACTGGACATTTCGAGCGCTAAGAGCGTAGTAGTGGAAAAAGGAATATATTCAAATATAAACTACACAGAAGCATTCTGTGAAACTTCTTTCTGATCTGAGCATTCAGCTAACAGAGTTAAACCATACTTTTGATTGAGCAGTTTTGAAACACTCTGTCTGTAGAAAATGCAACTGGACATTCGTAGCGCTAAGTGGGTAATAGTGGAAAAAAGAATATGTTCAAATATAAACTACACAGAAGCATTGTATGAAACTTCTTTCTGTTCTGTGCATTCAACTAACAGAGTTGAACCTTACTTTTGATTGAGCCGTTCTGAAACACTCTTTCTGTAGAAACTGCAATTGGACATTCTGAGCGCTAAGAGGCCTATATTGGGAAAAAGAATGTCTACAAATAAAAACTACACAGAAGAATTGTGTGAAACTTCTTTCTGTTCTGTTTGTTCAACTAAAAGAGTTGAACCTTAGTTTTGATTGAGCCGTTCTGAAACACTCTTTCTGTAGAAAATGCAAGTGGAGATTCGGAGCGCTAGGAGGGTAATAGTGGAAAAAGGAATGTCTCCAAATATAAACTACACAGAATCATTCTGTGAAACTTCTTTCTGATCTGTGCATTCAGCTAACAGATTTAAACCATACTTTTGATTGAGCAGATCTGGACTCTCTTTCTGTAGAAAATGCAACTGGACATTTGGAGCGCTAAGAGAGTAGTAGTGGAAAAAGGAATATATTCAAATATAAACTACACAGAAGCATTCTGTGAAACTTCTTTCTGATCTGAGCATTCAGCTAACAGAGTTAAACCATACTTTTGATTGAGCAGTTTTGAAACACTCTGTCTGTAGAAAATGCAACTGGACATTCGTAGCGCTAAGTGGGTAATAGTGGAAAAAAGAATATGTTCAAATATAAACTACACAGAAGCATTGTATGAAACTTATTTCTGTTCTGTGCATTCAACTAACAGAGTTGAACCTTACTTTTGATTGAGCCGTTCTGAAACACTCTTTCTGTAGAAACTGCAATTGGACATTCTGAGCACTAAGAGGCCTATATTGGGAAAAAGAATGTCTACAAATAAAAACTACACAGAAGAATTGTGTGAAACTTCTTTCTGTTCTGTTTGTTCAACTAAAAGAGTTGAACCTTAGTTTTGATTGAGCCGTTCTGAAACACTCTTTCTGTAGAAAATGCAAGTGGAGATTCGGCGCGCTAAGAGGGTAATAGTGGAAAAAGGAATGTCTCCAAATATAAACTACACAGAATCATTCGGTGAAACTTCTTTCTGATCTGTGCATTCAGCTAACAGAGTTAAACCATACTTTTGATTGAGCAGATCTGAACTCTCTTTCTGTAGAAAATGCAACTGGACATTTGGAGCGCTAAGAGAGTAGTAGTGGAAAAAGGAATATATTCAAATATAAACTACACAGAAGCATTCTGTGAAACTTCTTTCTGATCTGAGCATTCAGCTAACAGAGTTAAACCATACTTTTGATTGAGCAGTTTTGAAACACTCTGTCTGTAGAAAATGCAACTGGACATTCGTAGCGCTAAGTGGGTAATAGTGGAAAAAAGAATATGTTCAAATATAAACTACACAGAAGCATTGTATGAAACTTCTTTCTGTTCTGTGCATTCAACTAACAGAGTTGAACCTTACTTTTGATTGAGCCTTTCTGAAACACTCTTTCTGTAGAAACTGCAATTGGACATTCTGAGCGCTAAGAGGCCTCTATTGGGAAAAATAATATCTCCAAATAAAAACTACACAGAAGCATTGTGTGAAACTTATTTCTGATATGTTCATTAAGCTAACAGAGTTAAACCATACTTTTGATTGCGCAGTTCTGAACACTCTTTCTGTAGAAAATGCAAGTGGACATTCGGAGCGCTAAGAGGGTAATAGTGGAAAAAGGAATATATTCAAATATAAACTACACAGTAGCATTCTGTGAAAATTCTTTCTGTTCTGTGCATTCAACTAACAGAGTTGAACCTTACTTTTGATTGAGCCGTTCTGAAACACTCTTTCTGTAGAAACTGCAATTGGACATGCTAAGCGCTAAGAGGCCTACATTTTGAAAAAGAATATCTTCAAATAAAAACTACACAGATGCATTCTGTGAAACTTATTTCTGATCTGTAAATTCATTTAACAGAGATAAAACATATTTTTGATTGAGCAGTTATGAAACACTCTTTTTGTAGAAAATGCAAGTGGAGATTCGGAGCGCTAAGAGGGTAATAGTGGAAAAAGGAATGTCTTCAAATATAAACTACACAGAATCATTCGGTGAAACTTCTTTCTGATCTGTGCATTCAGCTAACAGAGTTAAACCATACTTTTGATTGAGCAGATCTGAACACTCTTTCTGTAGAAAATGCAACTGGACATTTGGAGCGCTAAGAGCGTAGTAGTGGAAAAAGGAATATATTCAAATATAAACTACACAGAAGCATTCTGTGAAACTTCTTTCTGATCTGAGCATTCAGCTAACAGAGTTAAACCATACTTTTGATTGAGCAGTTTTGAAACACTCTGTCTGTAGAAAATGCAACTGGACATTCTTAGTGCTAAGTGGGTAATAGTGGAAAAAAGAATATGTTCAAATATAAACTACACAGAAGCATTGTATGAAACTTCTTTCTGTTCTGTGCATTCAACTAACAGAGTTGAACCTTACTTTTGATTGAGCCGTTCTGAAACACTCTTTCTGTAGAAACTGCAATTGGACATTCTGAGCGCTAAGAGGCCTATATTGGGAAAAAGAATGTCTACAAATAAAACTACACAGAATTGTGTGAAACTCCTTTCTGTTCTGTTTGTTCAACTGAAAGAGTTGAACCTTAGTTTTGATTGAGCCGTTCTGAAACACTCTTTCTGTAGAAAATGCAAGTGGAGATTCGGAGCGCTAAGAGGGTAATAGTGGAAAAAGGAATGTCTCCAAATATAAACTACACAGAATCATTCGGTGAAACTTCTTTCTGATCTGTGCATTCAGCTAACAGAGTTAAACCATACTTTTGATTGAGCAGATCTGAACTCTCTTTCTGTAGAAAATGCAACTGGACCTTCGGAGCGCTAAGAGAGTAGTAGTGGAAAAAGGTATATATTCAAATATAAACTACACAGAAGCATTCTGTGAAACTTCTTTCTGATCTGAGCATTCAGCTAACAGAGTTAAACCATACTTTTGATTGAGCAGTTTTGAAACACTCTGTCTGTAGAAAATGCAACTGGACATTCGTAGCGCTAAGTGGGTAATAGTGGAAAAAAGAATATGTTCAAATATAAACTACACAGAAGCATTGTATGAAACTTATTTCTGTTCTGTGCATTCAACTAACAGAGTTGAACCTTACTTTTGATTGAGCCGTTCTGAAACACTCTTTCTGTAGAAACTGCAATTGGACATTCTGAGCACTAAGAGGCCTATATTGGGAAAAAGAATGTCTACAAATAAAAACTACACAGAAGAATTGTGTGAAACTTCTTTCTGTTCTGTTTGTTCAACTAAAAGAGTTGAACCTTAGTTTTGATTGAGCCGTTCTGAAACACTCTTTCTGTAGAAAATGCAAGTGGAGATTCGGCGCGCTAAGAGGGTAATAGTGGAAAAAGGAATGTCTCCAAATATAAACTACACAGAATCATTCGGTGAAACTTCTTTCTGATCTGTGCATTCAGCTAACAGAGTTAAACCATACTTTTGATTGAGCAGATCTGAACTCTCTTTCTGTAGAAAATGCAACTGGACATTTGGAGCGCTAAGAGAGTAGTAGTGGAAAAAGGAATATATTCAAATATAAACTACACAGAAGCATTCTGTGAAACTTCTTTCTGATCTGAGCATTCAGCTAACAGAGTTAAACCATACTTTTGATTGAGCAGTTTTGAAACACTCTGTCTGTAGAAAATGCAACTGGACATTCGTAGCGCTAAGTGGGTAATAGTGGAAAAAAGAATATGTTCAAATATAAACTACACAGAAGCATTGTATGAAACTTCTTTCTGTTCTGTGCATTCAACTAACAGAGTTGAACCTTACTTTTGATTGAGCCTTTCTGAAACACTCTTTCTGTAGAAACTGCAATTGGACATTCTGAGCGCTAAGAGGCCTCTATTGGGAAAAATAATATCTCCAAATAAAAACTACACAGAAGCATTGTGTGAAACTTATTTCTGATATGTTCATTAAGCTAACAGAGTTAAACCATACTTTTGATTGCGCAGTTCTGAACACTCTTTCTGTAGAAAATGCAAGTGGACATTCGGAGCGCTAAGAGGGTAATAGTGGAAAAAGGAATATATTCAAATATAAACTACACAGTAGCATTCTGTGAAAATTCTTTCTGTTCTGTGCATTCAACTAACAGAGTTGAACCTTACTTTTGATTGAGCCGTTCTGAAACACTCTTTCTGTAGAAACTGCAATTGGACATGCTAAGCGCTAAGAGGCCTACATTTTGAAAAAGAATATCTTCAAATAAAAACTACACAGATGCATTCTGTGAAACTTATTTCTGATCTGTAAATTCATTTAACAGAGATAAAACATATTTTTGATTGAGCAGTTATGAAACACTCTTTTTGTAGAAAATGCAAGTGGAGATTCGGAGCGCTAAGAGGGTAATAGTGGAAAAAGGAATGTCTTCAAATATAAACTACACAGAATCATTCGGTGAAACTTCTTTCTGATCTGTGCATTCAGCTAACAGAGTTAAACCATACTTTTGATTGAGCAGATCTGAACACTCTTTCTGTAGAAAATGCAACTGGACATTTGGAGCGCTAAGAGCGTAGTAGTGGAAAAAGGAATATATTCAAATATAAACTACACAGAAGCATTCTGTGAAACTTCTTTCTGATCTGAGCATTCAGCTAACAGAGTTAAACCATACTTTTGATTGAGCAGTTTTGAAACACTCTGTCTGTAGAAAATGCAACTGGACATTCGTAGCGCTAAGTGGGTAATAGTGGAAAAAAGAATATGTTCAAATATAAACTACACAGAAGCATTGTATGAAACTTCTTTCTGTTCTGTGCATTCAACTAACAGAGTTGAACCTTACTTTTGATTGAGCCGTTCTGAAACACTCTTTCTGTAGAAACTGCAATTGGACATTCTGAGCGCTAAGAGGCCTATATTGGGAAAAAGAATGTCTACAAATAAAACTACACAGAATTGTGTGAAACTCCTTTCTGTTCTGTTTGTTCAACTGAAAGAGTTGAACCTTAGTTTTGATTGAGCCGTTCTGAAACACTCTTTCTGTAGAAAATGCAAGTGGAGATTCGGAGCGCTAAGAGGGTAATAGTGGAAAAAGGAATGTCTCCAAATATAAACTACACAGAATCATTCGGTGAAACTTCTTTCTGATCTGTGCATTCAGCTAACAGAGTTAAACCATACTTTTGATTGAGCAGATCTGAACTCTCTTTCTGTAGAAAATGCAACTGGACCTTCGGAGCGCTAAGAGAGTAGTAGTGGAAAAAGGTATATATTCAAATATAAACTACACAGAAGCATTCTGTGAAACTTCTTTCTGATCTGAGCATTCAGCTAACAGAGTTAAACCATACTTTTGATTGAGCAGTTTTGAAACACTCTGTCTGTAGAAAATGCAACTGGACATTCGTAGCGCTAAGTGGGTAATAGTGGAAAAAAGAATATGTTCAAATATAAACTACACAGAAGCATTGTATGAAACTTATTTCTGTTCTGTGCATTCAACTAACAGAGTTGAACCTTACTTTTGATTGAGCCGTTCTGAAACACTCTTTCTGTAGAAACTGCAATTGGACATTCTGAGCACTAAGAGGCCTATATTGGGAAAAAGAATGTCTACAAATAAAAACTACACAGAAGAATTGTGTGAAACTTCTTTCTGTTCTGTTTGTTCAACTAAAAGAGTTGAACCTTAGTTTTGATTGAGCCGTTCTGAAACACTCTTTCTGTAGAAAATGCAAGTGGAGATTCGGCGCGCTAAGAGGGTAATAGTGGAAAAAGGAATGTCTCCAAATATAAACTACACAGAATCATTCGGTGAAACTTCTTTCTGATCTGTGCATTCAGCTAACAGAGTTAAACCATACTTTTGATTGAGCAGATCTGAACTCTCTTTCTGTAGAAAATGCAACTGGACATTTGGAGCGCTAAGAGAGTAGTAGTGGAAAAAGGAATATATTCAAATATAAACTACACAGAAGCATTCTGTGAAACTTCTTTCTGATCTGAGCATTCAGCTAACAGAGTTAAACCATACTTTTGATTGAGCAGTTTTGAAACACTCTGTCTGTAGAAAATGCAACTGGACATTCGTAGCGCTAAGTGGGTAATAGTGGAAAAAAGAATATGTTCAAATATAAACTACACAGAAGCATTGAATGAAACTTCTTTCTGTTCTGTGCATTCAACTAACAGAGTTGAACCTTACTTTTGATTGAGCCTTTCTGAAACACTCTTTCTGTAGAAACTGCAATTGGACATTCTGAGCGCTAAGAGGCCTCTATTGGGAAAAATAATATCTCCAAATAAAAACTACACAGAAGCATTGTGTGAAACTTATTTCTGATATGTTCATTAAGCTAACAGAGTTAAACCATACTTTTGATTGCGCAGTTCTGAACACTCTTTCTGTAGAAAATGCAAGTGGACATTCGGAGCGCTAAGAGGGTAATAGTGGAAAAAGGAATATATTCAAATATAAACTACACAGTAGCATTCTGTGAAAATTCTTTCTGTTCTGTGCATTCAACTAACAGAGTTGAACCTTACTTTTGATTGAGCCGTTCTGAAACACTCTTTCTGTAGAAACTGCAATTGGACATGCTAAGCGCTAAGAGGCCTACATTTTGAAAAAGAATATCTTCAAATAAAAACTACACAGATGCATTCTGTGAAACTTATTTCTGATCTGTAAATTCATTTAACAGAGATAAAACATATTTTTGATTGAGCAGTTATGAAACACTCTTTTTGTAGAAAATGCAAGTGGAGATTCGGAGCGCTAAGAGGGTAATAGTGGAAAAAGGAATGTCTTCAAATATAAACTACACAGAATCATTCGGTGAAACTTCTTTCTGATCTGTGCATTCAGCTAACAGAGTTAAACCATACTTTTGATTGAGCAGATCTGAACACTCTTTCTGTAGAAAATGCAACTGGACATTTGGAGCGCTAAGAGCGTAGTAGTGGAAAAAGGAATATATTCAAATATAAACTACACAGAAGCATTCTGTGAAACTTCTTTCTGATCTGAGCATTCAGCTAACAGAGTTAAACCATACTTTTGATTGAGCAGTTTTGAAACACTCTGTCTGTAGAAAATGCAACTGGACATTCGTAGCGCTAAGTGGGTAATAGTGGAAAAAAGAATATGTTCAAATATAAACTACACAGAAGCATTGTATGAAACTTCTTTCTGTTCTGTGCATTCAACTAACAGAGTTGAACCTTACTTTTTATTGAGCCGTTCTGAAACACTCTTTCTGTAGAAACTGCAATTGGACATTCTGAGCGCTAAGAGGCCTATATTGGGAAAAAGAATGTCTACAAATAAAACTACACAGAATTGTGTGAAACTCCTTTCTTTTCTGTTTGTTCAACTGAAAGAGTTGAACCTTAGTTTTGATTGAGCCGTTCTGAAACACTCTTTCTGTAGAAAATGCAAGTGGAGATTCGGAGCGCTAAGAGGGTAATAGTGGAAAAAGGAATGTCTCCAAATATAAACTACACAGAATCATTCGGTGAAACTTCTTTCTGATCTGTGCATTCAGCTAACAGAGTTAAACCATACTTTTGATTGAGCAGATCTGAACTCTCTTTCTGTAGAAAATGCAACTGGACCTTCGGAGCGCTAAGAGAGTAGTAGTGGAAAAAGGTATATATTCAAATATAAACTACACAGAAGCATTCTGTGAAACTTCTTTCTGATCTGAGTATTCAGCTAACAGAGTTAAACCATACTTTTGATTGAGCAGTTTTGAAACACTCTGTCTGTAGAAAATGCAACTGGACATTCGTAGCGCTAAGTGGGTAATAGTGGAAAAAAGAATATGTTCAAATATAAACTACACAGAAGCAGTGTATGAAACTTCTTTCTGTTCTGTGCATTCAACTAACAGAGTTGAACCTTACTTTTGATTGAGCCTTTCTGAAACACTCTTTCTGTAGAAACTGCAATTGGACATTCTGAGCGCTAAGAGGCCTATAATGGGAAAAATAATATCTTCAAATAAAAACTACACAGAAGCATTGTGTGAAACTTATTTCTGATATGTTCATTAAGCCAACAGAGTTAAACCATACTTTTGATTGCGCAGTTCTGAACACTCTTTCTGTAGAAAATGCAAGTGGACATTCGGAGCGCTAAGAGGGTAATAGTGGAAAAAGGAATATATTCAAATATAAACTACACAGTAGCATTCTGTGAAAATTCTTTCTGTTCTGTGCATTCAACTAACAGAGTTGAACCTTACTTTTGA